>NC_042997.1:52757212-52779712 GCF_006345805.1 Octopus sinensis | reverse complement strand
AGGTGTGTGTGTGTGTATACATATACATACATGCACACACACGAATCTTGGGGGTTACCTATGCATGGGAACATGGTATAACTATTTAGAATAACGTAGAGTATAAATACTGACTCTAATTTCTGTGCTATCATACGAAGTGGTTTTATCGAGTGCTTGCTTCGTTAAATGTGTGTTTGTGTGTGTGTGTGTGTGTGTGTGTGTGTGTGTGTGGTGTGTGTGTGTGTGTGTGTGTGTGTGTATGTATGTGTGTGTACGTGCTCGCGCGCATGTGTTTGTGTGTGTGTGTGTGTGTGTGTATGTGTGTGTGTGTGTTGTGTGTGTGTGTGTGTGTGTATGTATGTGTGTGTACGTGCTCGCGCGCATGTGTTTGTGTGTGTGTGTGTGTGTGTATGTGTGTGTGTGTGTATACGCTTCTTCTTTTCCTCCTCGTCCTTCTTCAGCTCGTCCTCCTCCTTCATCTCTTCCTCCTCCTTCTTTTACTCTCTTACTATATTATTTCTCTGTCTGTCTGTCCGTCTCCCTCTCTCTCTCTCTCTCTCTCTCTCTCTCACTCTCTCTCTCTTTCTCACACACACACACACATACACTTTCTTTAGAATCTGCTTTCGCCATTCCTGGATAGGGATGAGCTTTGTCCCGTTTAAAATGCCTAACACATGTTGTATGTCACAATGGCACTTCTACAACTTCATCAGGTGTTAAGGATCCCAGACAAATATGTAATATAGTTGTCAGTTAAACACCAGCATTTTATAACTGGGATGAGTAGTCTGTGAGCCACGTCTGATCTTTACATAAAAACAATAATAGCAACTTATATATGAGTGCATGAATAATGACCTTAAGTCAATGTATAGTATGAAAACGCATGTTAGCAACTTGATGGTTATATTTCTGGTTAATATCAGTCGAAATTATATCAACTACGTTGATATGATTTGAATTTTGTCATACGTTGGGTGTGCATGTATTTGTACGTGCGTACACGATCATGCATAAAAATAACAATGTCAGAAATGTCTACTGCAGAGATTTACATATATGTAACGGCAGAAGTTGATTGGTAAACAATATTATGATGATGTCGTAGTCAGCAGTTATGACGATAAAAATTTGTTATAACAGCAAGTTGTAAGATGTGGAAGATGAACAATGCATGAAGTTTTAAGAAAGTATTTATTTACCGTTACGTTACAAATACCTTGCCTCGACGGGCAGGTTTTGATACATCCAAAAGCATGCAAAGTAAAGTTTTTGTATGTGTCCTCTTCATTGTTTAGTAGTAGTAATTACAGAGAGAGATAGAATGATGTTGTGGGGGGACAGAATTAGAGCTAGAGAGAATTGTAGGGTGTGGGACATTGCTGACAGTCTACTTCATTTCTCCCTCTTACCAATGTTCTAGCTGGTCAGCCAGACTTCATTGAGTCGTTACCGACTGTGACTAACTCCGTTGAGTCGTCACGACTGTGACGACCTAATTTTTGCTTGGGATGTGCTGGTTTATATAACTATCCAGAAAGATAGATATATCATTGAGAACAATAGATTTAGTTGGTGGTCTTGTTATCTCTATTCTAGTTTTTGGTGAAGTAGAATAGGTTAGAAAGGGTCAAGTGGTGAAGACATTATTTCGGTCTAGCTAAAGGTATCTAGAAAATGTAAAACTGCTGTCAGAGAAAAAACCATTGTTCCATCGTGGGAAAATTCTGTTGCAGTGTTAATTTAAATTTGGTTGTGGTGGATCGAATCCACTTCATGCATACAAGGTTCACTACATACATCATACCTTGGTAATGTGTGGACTGAGATTGCTGTTGACAGGACCCTGATTTTAAATACTTGTGGTAGGCAAATTAGTCGTTTCTAGTTCTCTGTAGCTACTGAATTTATTGAGAATATAAACCAATCGGCTGTTTGCTTTTCTGGGATTAGTCAAACTGATGCAGACACCTCTGAGGACAATCCAACAAGATTCTAAAATCAATTAAGGCTGTTCATCTTTTTTTCCATCTACAGAGAAATAGGTTAATTCCCCCTGTTATATACATACATACATACATACACACACACACACACACACACACATACATACATACATACATACATACATACATACATACATACATACATACTACATACATACATACGTGTGTGTGTGTGTCTGGAGAGAGGGGGAGGAAGAGAGAGAGAGTTGTAAGTAGAATGACTAACCGTTATTTGAAAGAAAGATTTTTGTGTGTGTTTGAATGTTAGGTCTATATTACTTTTGTGAGTGAAAATGCATTTGCACGAGAGACCAAAACTACAAGAGTTGATTAACTAGATTAACGACCGAAAGAAGAAAAAAAAACACATACATAAAAATCATCCGCATTGTTCTTATTGAATGCAAAACAAAGAAGAAAATATTTACATGGCAGTCCTTATGAGAAGACTGCTTGTTTATTTATTTCTGATAATCGTATTCTTTTATTGTTGCAGATGATATATATATATTTTATATCTGTACGATGACATCGATATTTCGATTTGAAAATGCAGTGGTAACAACGAGGCGGAAGGAGGCTAAAAATGAGATGGAAAAGAGCAAAGTACGACATAAATAGTTCTGGATAGAAGAGAAGGAGAAAGGAGGAAGAGAGAAAGGAAGGCCTAATTAGAATTAATTTTAATGCAAAGATTCTTATCTATTACCAGTTGTATTGTTGTTTTGTTAACCCTGTGTCAGTCCTGGTCGTGCAGACCTATAATCAAATATATTCTAGCCATAATCTTGTTGGATTGTCCTCAGAGGTGTCTGCATCAGTTTGACTAATCCTAGAAAAGCAAACAGCCGATTGGTTTATAATCTCAATAAATTCAGTAGCTACAGAGAACTAGAAACGACTAATTTGCCTACCACAAGTATTTAAGTAGTGAAATACATTACCCGTTATGTCTTTCCTTTTTAGGAGAATATAAATATTTAGCTGCTATTTCTAGTTGCCCGAGCGAAATGAACGTGTGGGGTATCTCCCTTAGCTCATTGCTATTACCTTTTATTGTGTACCGTGATGGCTGGCATTGTAGTACAGCAGTTAGTTCTTGGCAGATCGAATGAGATGCCTGGTTCAGTGGCATAATTTTTTTTTTTTTTTGAGGTGGGGACCCTAAACTTTAGTTATGTTGTACATTTACAGACAGAAGTTGCTCATTTCTCTAACCACCCATCTAACTCATCTAAATGTCCTCAGCATCTTCTTATCAAGTTTGAATTGTACTGAAATGTTTCTACCAAAAGTCTTTTGCTACTTTCGACAAATGACTCATAATCATCATCTATGGTATAGTTAAGTATTCTCAAAGTTTACCACAAACTATTTGGTTATTTCACTAATCATGAACAGAAAATATATTGCCAAATAGTACCTGCTGTCTTCTCTGTATAGGAACAACTTTAAATGAAATTCAACTATTCATTATATCCCTGTCTTCAATTCTTAATCATCAAAGAAAAAACGTAGGCCTTTTTTTCTTTTTCTTATTTAGTCTCTCATATTTAACGTCAATAGCCTTTTCAAGCCTTTCCAGTTCCATGAGATCGATGCAACTGGTGTTTCACTTCAATTTTTGTAGGGTGCTGATTGATTGGAAGACATGGTCAGAGTGGGTGTTTCAAGTGACAGCAATCCGGACATGAATGATTGTGAGGGTGTTTAAAAGAAGGATAAAATACGTTAGGGAAGAAGAGAGGCGAATATGATGATAACTAAGGAGAAAAATAGACTGAAGGTAATAACAAATATGGTTATGAGCGTTCCACATGCCTGAGATACAAGAAGTGAGAATGACTGGCCGGTTGTTGACTGAGTCAGAAGAGGTTACTTTTCTTCGGGTGGTAAGCTAAAGTTCGGTGATTATAGGAACTAACTCATAGTATACTGTTCGATGCAAATAGCAGAAATACTATTTGGGTTGATAGTTTTTTTTTGAGTTACAGTGACCTCAAAAGATTTCAGTGTCTGTCATTGTGTACACGCAAAAGTGAGGCGGGGGCTGGGGAAAGAAATCTGGAAGAGCCGTTTTGGTGTGCATTCAGGGTTGGTGGACATGTAGAGGAATATAGCTTGGACACATCAATCATTAGAAACAATTTTACGAAAAAGAGTCAGGGAAGAACTGGCAGTTTTGCTATATCAGTTAACTTGAGTTCCAGAAGATGTCAACAGGTGAAGATTGTTGTACAACACAGGATGTGAATAGGGTCTCTCTCTCTCTCTCTCTCTCTCTCTCTCTCTCTCTCTCTCTCTCTCTCTCTCTCTCTCTCTCTCTCTCTCTCTCTAGTCAATAATTGGATGACTCTGTTCGGAAATGAATTGTGAAGACCGAGTAAATATTGAGTTTAGGGTTAAAAGATAAATTAAGGGGGTGGATCTGCTAGGGATATGGCTAGAAGCAAAAACTAACTGATACAACTAATTTAAAAGGGCAAATACTTTAACCTGTACCAGAAGTGTCAGGGAAATTACAAATCTAAGACGCTGCTCACAAATCTTTCTTTAAAAATCTTTAGTAGATGGAAAAATAATATTTACACTCTTCACATAGCAAATGGCATTGTATAATGAGAAAAAGTTTCTTTTCTTCAAATCTACTTTAAAACTAAACTTGCTACCTACGTTTTTGCTGTTTCACTGGATTCACTTTTCAAATGCTTCTACTCACAGAATCCAATAAATCCACCATTTTTCCATGAAAACAAATCTGCAGGCAGTCGTGAAAACATAGATGTTAGCGTCAAATAATAATCAAATAATGAAATTTTTGGTACCTCTCTCACTACAAGGATTTATCTAGAGCTACAGAAACATTCATAATGATTTTAAAAGTTATCTTTGCTGTATAAGTTGCATACTCTTATCATTAATCTTAATACAAGAATTTCAGGAGTTTTATTTTGGTTCTTAAACTTTTAAGCCTATAATAAATATAATAATATGTCATTGAGCAGTACAGTACATATCTCTTCAATTTGCTTCGTTCACTTTTCATCCGTTGATTTCTTCCCCGCCTGCTTTTATTTTCCCATATTCATATCCCTTACAAATATTTCTTCGTGGTATTGGCTGCATTCCAATTTTTCACTCCAACTAAAGAACCATTATACCATTGTGGAAACGCCCAAACATTTCAATTATGTTACTACTGGCAGTAGTACGAAAATCCTCGTTAAAACCATCAACAGAAGAGCCCAAGTCGTTATCATTAACACTTCATTAAAAGTACCTCTACCATCACTAACCTCTCACAGCAGCCACTATTAACGTTTCTAATGCCATTACTAGAACTATTAGTACCTTCACCACAACTACTACCACATTCTCATCACTGTCACGACTAACGATATCACTGCAGCCACCACTGAAAACTTCAATATCCCCATTACCAAAATCTCTATCACATTAACACTCCCCACAAATCTGCTGGCAGAAAAACAACCACTGTTACTATCGAAGTCTACATCAGCCCCAAATCCACCGCCACGATAAAACCACCAAGACAGCTCAACAACTCTTTCAATACGATCCACTTTTCCTTCTCTCTGTATACATATCACTTATTAGAAAAACAGAAATTCAGTTTCCTTTCTAAATTTCAATTAATTTCTTATCAATTCAGCAATTTCAGATTTTTCAGTAATAGACAGATACAACTGAAAATAAATAAATAAATAAATAAATACATAAAAAAAATTAAGTAGTGTGGATGTCATAGTAATTTTACTCTCGCACTATACAGAGACATATATTTATATAAATACACACATACACTTACGCGTATATGCATAAACACTCAGGCACACACATACACGAATCAAATTTTTGTCAGACGCCATCTTCATTATAGTTTGCCAGGGTATGTGTATGTATGCGTGTGTTTATATTTGCATATTATATATATATATATATATATATATATATATATATATATATATATATATACCCATTTACACATATATGCATATTCATTCATATATACCCACACACATAGATATATAGACGAATCAAATTTTTCCCAGAAGCCATTTTAATTTAACAGTGTGTATGTGTGTATGTATGCGTGTGTATGCATACGTATGTGTGTGTGTTTGTGTGTATGTATATACATACATGCAAACACACAAGCACACACACACACATATGAGAGAGAGAGAGAGATAAAGGGTGAGGGAAGCACTGAAAGGAGAGATGCTGAATATGTGGAAGTATTGTTTGGATAAATGGGATATACGGAATTGTTTAAGTGTACGTCTGTGTGTGTGTGTGTGTGTGTGTGTGTGTGTGTGTGTGTGTGTGTGTGTGTGTGTGTGTGTATGTATGTGCCTGTGTCTATGTGCCTGTGTCTGTGTGACTGTGTATGTATGCATATATCTTGAGGGCATTTTGTAATCAACAATCAATTCTTTGATACTTGAGATTAATTAGATTCGCTTAGATATTTTTTAACGACATTCAACGTAAACCGACGTAAAGTTTTGTATTTATCAATACATATCCAATTTTTCTATTTCACCAAGTAATGCCAGTAATGTCCAACACAGTTGTTTCGAGCATAGAATACTTCTCACTGTTGATGTAGTGAATACAAAAATATATTAGTAATCTTGTATATGCGTTCACAGGTATGTGCGTAAACCATATATATGTGAGACTTTGGATATAGGTTTTACAGGATGTAACATTTACAAAACTTTTCTGCTAAATACGAATTTAGTGTTAAAAACTACTGTGAGCATGAATAAATTTTAAAAGCTTGAAATCTTGATTCTTTCTGAAACATTTTTCTGCGTTTTATTGATTTGTAATACAGGCGTAATATCCCTTACTTGGAAAGTGGTACAGTTAACCAGATTGAACTGAATACTTAACTGGTACCGCTATTATCGGCAACAGAAGGTTGAAAAGCAAATTTAACATCGGTATGATTTGATTTAAATATTAAAACTATACAAGGCATCGAGCTGGCATCATTGTTAGCACATCGGGCTAAATGCTTAGTGGCATTTGGTCTGTCATTACGTTCTATGTTCAAATTCCAGCGAGGTCGACTCTGCCTTTCATCCTTTCGGGGTCAATAAAATAAGTACTAGCTGAGCACTAGGTCAATTTAATCGACTTACCACTCCCCACGAAATAATAGTGACAAATTATGAAATCAATATCAAGACTATACAGAAGGTGGCGAGCTGACAAAATCGTTTGGACGTCGGGCAAAATGCTTAGCAGCATTTCGTCCGTCTTTATGTTCTGAACTCACAAGTCACCGGGTCGACTTTGCCTTTCATCCTTTCGAGGTCGATGAAATAAGTACCAGTTGAGCACTGGGATCGACGTAATCGACCTGCCTTCTTCCCCGAAGTTGCTGGCCTTGTGCCAAAATTTGAAACCAATATTAAAACTAATCATCCATGTCACAAGAAGTTGTTGATTATGTGGTTCATCGTAGTAACATTTCTAATCATAAGCTCAATTCATAATATAATCAACATCTGTAAATGGTACATGAGTCTTATTCTAAGATGAAAATGATCAACCTTAATGAGTATATTTTAATTTATAACTCTTTACTCTTTTACTCTTTTACTTGTTTCAGTCATTTGACTGCGGCCATGCTGGAGCACCACCTTTAGTCGAGCAAATCGACCCCGGGACTTATTCTTTGTAAGCCCAGTACTTATTCTATCGGTCTCTTTTGCCGAACCGCTAAGTGACGGGGACGTAAACACACCAACATCGGTTGTCAAGCAATGCTAGGGGGACAAACACAGACACACAAACACATACACACACATATATACATATATACGACAGGCTTCTTTCAGTTTCCGTCTACCAAATCCACTCACAAGGCTTTGGTCGGCCCGAGGCTATAGCAGAAGACACTTGCCCAAGATGCCACGCAGTGGGACTGAACCCAGAACCATGTGGTTGGTAAGCAAGCTACTTACCACACAGCCACTCCTGCGCCTGATTTTGTTAAAGGAAATTTCTTTTCTTAATTGCTTTAGTACATTACTTTCTACCTTTGCCTTGTATTTATAAAGTTTCTAACACTTTTCTCTTTGTCTATCAGTCACTTCATATATTTTGGTTAGTAGGTTGTCTTGTTTATCTTCAACAACTTGACATTTAGATACCCACTCTTTAGGTCAATCTTTTACTATTTTGGTATGTCTTCAAGTTATTTGCCCTGTGATTTCTCTTTACAGCTTTCGCTCACCCATTTATCTTTTGCTACCCTAATTTCCTTTTTTTATTTGCCAATATATATCTCATTCATACTATTTTGTTTCTGTATCTTTTCTGTTTTAGACTTCTTGAAACAATTTTTATTTATCCAAGGATTCTTAACTTTATTTCATATATCAAGAACCTTATCAGTTGCGCTGTTATATTATGTATTCAAAAGCTCTTATTAATCTATGAACATTTGCATCTAATAACAATAAAAGTACGAATTTCCTTCCCATCTGAACTTTAATTTCTCCTGTTGTGGCCGGGTCGTTAAATTTTTCATGAATATATATTATTTTTGCATTTTGGTTTACATGATATACGAAGCACCATTGAAAAGATATCCGTCATTTGGACGGTGTTTCAAACGTTAAAATGTTATATCACCAATTAAAAATATTGCAATAGGATTTGTTCAATAAGATCTAGCACAGAAATATTGATTTCTCTAAGAAGCTGCATATGAAATAATTGCATATTGAAAGATGTCAGTTGAGCAGTTATTGAGAATAGGTCTCAAGAGATGATGCATCTTCGTATGCAAACAAGTATGCAAGCTTGGAACATAGTTAGAATGACAAAGGAATACTTCAAAAGATTGCAGAAGGTACGGAAATTATAGCATTCTGCATTCAATACGACCATATCTCTTGACACTTCAGCAGTACCAGAGCAGTTGAAGAGATCCACAACTTAGACATCAAAAGCAGAAAGACACTGGTCCCTACTGGTAACTTCTGCATGCAAATAATGACACTAACAAAATCTATGTTAAAGAGACATCTACATCTTGGTACAGTATGAAGACCACTCATCTTTATTAAGGTTATTGCTTGAGAAATACATGTAATTTAGGACCTACCAAAGCTAATGGAGGTCAAAGTTTCCTGGAGTAGCGGATGAAATGCATCCTGGTTGAGGCCGCTTGAAGAAGAAGTAGAATTATAGATGCAAAATGATAGATTATAAATCAGAAATGCACGAAAGCTTAGAAATGTTGGAAGGAACAAAACCAATTGGTGTTAGAGACAAGAATTTGTCAAACATTTCAAAGATTCTCCATTTGAGTGTCCTGGAATAAACATATACATGCAATCACGTGTACGTAAAACATACACAAGAACACAAACATAAAAAGACATGTACACTAATAACATGAGTACAAGAATATCCACACATACAAAGGCATGCATACATATGTTTGCTCAAATATTATTCACAGATCCAAGGAACTGTCTTGACAAAAAGTTACTTAACAATTTTTTTAGTCACTAGCTTTGGCAAATAAAATACACTCTCGCATAAGACACACCTCTATTTTACAAGTATATTTTGTAGAAAAAACAAATTTAATATGTTTCGCCATACACTTATTGAAATGCATTTTTAAGTGGCTTTGGAAAGAACAATATATAATTTTGTACAGGTAAATGTTGTGACAGCATACTGAAATAAAGTGTGAAACAATAAATTCGTGATAAATAAACTTTGTTATAGGAGTACCGCATTTCAACCTTATCTTCTTTCTGATCAGCTGTATAGTTGTTTATATTTTGGTCAAGATAATTGCCATACAAGATAGAAAACTTGTATTTTTGGTTATGATGTTTTATATAACTGCTATTGAACACCAGGGTGACGCACCACCGCTGTGATTTTGTTGTCGTCCACTCATTGCAAATAACTGACAGGCGGAAATTTAATATTGTTTTCATTTTTTTAAGAAAATATTTCATTTACATATTTAAAAATGTTTCTTAAAGGCAACACAGTTATGAAATACTGTAAGATACGTATTAAGTGTGGTTACGCATACTAGGGAAAGAGGTGCAATGAGCTGATGTGACTTACATTACTGCCGACGTACCACATGTTTGTGCTAACAGTTTATGATAATTTGTCTTGCATCTAATATTTTATTATGAGTAACAATTATTGTCCCCAGCGGACTTATGCTCTCATCCGGCTCCCTAGCTTAGGACATTCAGTTTCCTATTTATAACACTGTTGCATTAGACGCAGGGCAATTTTTTTGATACATTTAAAAAGAAAAAAAGCGCATATTACACGCCAGAAAACATGGTAAATAAATCTCGAAGAAATCATACATATGTTTGCGCTGACCTTTATTTGTTTTCGTTCATTATTATTATTATTATTATTATTATTATTATTATTATTATTATTATTATTATTATTATTATTATCATTATTATTATTATTATTATTCGGTAGTCTTATTCTTATCATGTGCTTTCACTGCACTACCAAGCGCAGCTCTGTGTGCCTTGGTTATGTACTGTCGTTTGTTAAGACGGCGAGCTGGCAGGATCGTTAGCACGCCAGGCAAAATGATTAGCAGCATTTCGTCCGCCATTACGTTCTTTGATTCAAATTCCCCGAGGTCGACTTTGCCTTTCATCCTTTCAAGTTCAATAAATTAAGTACCAGTGAAACACTGGGGTCGATATAATCGACTAGTCCTCTCCCCCAAAATTTCAGGCCTTGTGCTTTTAGTAGAAAGGATTATTATTATTATTATTGTTGTTTTACTTCTCAGAACCTTCGCTCTTGTTTGTTCTGGTAGATTCAGTGAGAGCGGATAGCAGCCTGCCATCAGAGTTCTCACAGGTTCTCTTTCCGCACATATAAGCTATGATACTTAGTTGTTAATTACCGTGGCAGACAGTCAACATCCAAGTATCACTCTCAAAATTCAAGCTGTCCCCAGCAGAGTAGTTTTGGGGAGGGATCTTGCTCTGCTTTCATGTCAATTCCAATTTCTTTGACATAACTTTCTATGACACCTATATTCATCATCTTAGTCCATTTTGCTCTAGCAGCCGTATAATGACGACTGGGCCTACGATGCTCACCCACAGGGCACCTGCCGGCGAAAGTCCGTCACCTGTAGTTCCGACTTCATTTAGGCCGTTGTTTGTGTTAAATTATATTAATCATAATTCTCGCTTTAAGATGCCACATCTTTTATATTTCAATTTCCATGTCCTTGTATTTGCTTAATTTGTCAAATTCTTTGACAGATATATTTCTGTCAGTGGGAACACTTACATCTATTAGTCTACAATTATTTTTTCCTTGACTTTAATAATTATGTCTAGTCGATAAGCTTAGATAGTTCTGTCAGCGTTGACTGGAAAATCCCAGAGGATAATGACATTTTTACATTCAATGACTGGCTCAGGATGATGTTTATAACAGTAAGCAGGAGTGTTGATTTTGTAGTGTTTACATATTTTCCAATGTAAATACTGAGCTACCCTATCGTGACGATTTTTGTATTCATTTGGTGTCAGCACAGGACATCCCGAGACGAGATGGTCTATTGTTTCGTCAAATGTGTTGCAAAATCTGAGTTTTGAAGAACGTTAACCAGGTAGTTTTTGGTAAGTAAGCTTTGATCTTGTACCGCCAATATGAAACCTTCGGTCTCTACTTTCATTCCTGAACTTCTCAGCCACTGATGGGTTGTTGCTTGGTCTACATCAGCATTTCGACTTCGAAGTATATACTGTCCATGCAGTGACTTCTGGCTCCTCAATTTGTTTCTGCCCGTTCTTTTTTGCAGTCTGCATGATCCGTTTTGCTTGTTCTATGACAATGGTTTCAGGTTCTTCATCTAATTCAGGTTTATCATCATCATCATCATCATCATCATCATCATCATCATCATCATCATTATTATTATTATTATTATTATTATTATTATTATTATTATTATTATTATTATTATTATTATCATCATCATTCAGTAGTTTTATTTTTATAACGTGCTTTCACTTCACTACCGAGCGCAGCTCGGTGTGCCTTGGGTATGTGCTGTGATTTGTTGTGATGCTCTGATGATTACTGTATTGAAAGTGTTCTGCGTAGGATGTGTGCAGTGCCTAGTAGTGCAATTTTCTGTATGTTATATGTGTTTGTAAGTCATGGTGTTTTTGTTATGTATTTGTCTGAATATTTTTTTATCAAGCCTAATGCACCTACTATGATAGGAATTGTTTCTGTTTTCAGGTTCCACATTCTAGTTACCTCTATTTCCAGGTCTTTGTATTTTGAAAGTTTCTCCATTTCTTTTAGAGACACGTTGTCATCTGCTGGTATTGATACATCAATTAGAAAGCTTTTTTTTCTTCATGATCTCTGACAACTATATCTGGTCTGTTGGCCTTAATTTCTCTATCTGTGTGTATTGGCATATCCCAGAGTATGGTTGCTTTCTCGTTTTTTATTATTATTATTATTATTATTATTATTATTATTATTATTATTATTATTATTATTATGATCTTCTTCTTTCAACTTTGTTTCCATTTCTTGCCGAGTGTCTTCCCAGCACCCAGGGTAAAGAAACACCTTGGGCAAAGAAACTCAATGTGTACATTGGTAGGCCATTAAAATAAACACACCAGATTGTTCATTTACAAAGTCATGAGACAGAAAAAAATGGGGAAGAAAGACAGAAGGTGGGGTGCTGGCAGAATCGTTAACACGCCGGGCAAAATGATTAGCGGTATTTCGTCTGTCCTTACGTTCTGAGTTTTAAATTCCGCCGAGGTCGGCATTGCCTTTCATACTTACGGGATAGATAAAATAAGTACTTGTTGAACATTGGGGTCGATGTAATCGATCTACCCCTTCTGAACTTGCTGGCCTTGTGCCAAAATTTGAAATTATCATTGTTGTTGTTTGTTGTAATTATTTCGATTACCATCTTTATTTGAGTCTCGTTGTAGATCTCTGTCAGTATCTATATAAACTTCCATCTTTATATTGAAATATGCCTCAATGGTATTAAATATAAGTGAAAAATATATGCGATACTTTACAGGATAAAAACACTGTGTTTTCTAATGCAAGCATGAAGAGAAAAATCTTACAATTGTAAAACTTTTGTTTTAGTGGAATGGATATTTCTGGTTGTATTTAATTGTTAATTTCTACCCCAAAGATTTCAGTTATTTTGTTGCTTCTCAATCTTTTACTTTTATTTCTCTTTTCTCTACGTTCTTACAACAAAAGTAGAGACTATTAAGATGAGATGTCGCTCCGCTTTGATCTTGTTTCCAATAAGCATTCAACATGCACCTTGCTATGATTCAGTGTAGAAAACAAATATAGAATGTATTAGAGAAGAGATGTGTGCATGAATGAATACATTCATTGATTTCTCAATAAACCTCTGAATTAACGAGAAATACACCATTTAGTGCAGTAAAGAAAGAGGTAGCGGTGAGACGATGATCATTCGAGTTGATTTGAGTGTATAATAAACTGTAGATACATTAACTGGACGTACTGAACTATTGATTAGGCTCCACTGTAGCTTTGATGTGAGGTAGAAGAGTAAAATTGACTATAATTAACATGTTCCATCAGGTTTTGTTGTTTAGCCCAGGTCGGCACTGATCGAGAGACATATGGCCTAAGCAATTTCATCCGTGACCGTCCCATTTTTTAGACAGTAACTAAGTGTCCAATGAGCATTTTTTAAAGATAGTGTATTATTTGCGCGAGACTTAGCTGCTATTTCTTGCAGACTGAACGAGCATATAAAAGTTCCCTTTCTGCTCATCGCGAGCGCATAAGCTTTCATCTTTTTACGAGTTGTATATTTTATAAGTTAGAAAGTATTCGTGTCAACTACTTAACATATTTTAGTATGTAAAGTGATTACTAGTGCTACAATTTCCTTGGAGTTAACAGTCATTTAGTCGTAAATCGGTAGTACTCTCCGTAAATTATTTAAAAGGTAAAAGTGATAAAACTCAGAGACAGAAAATAAAACTAGCAGTTATCTCCTTCGGCAAAAACAATCGAATAAAATTTACCAATTTCATTAAGTTTTTATGCTGTGAAGAGACGATATTGATGATTTTTCAAGCAAAGCTTTTCTTAGAAGAAAGTTTGCTCAAAACGTTAGCATTCACGTCTCTCCATGGCATACAAATATAATCGGATTTACGAACTTTATTATAAGTTATTAAAAAATTGTACAAAACCTTCATAGTTTGTGTTAATCACCCGAAAAATTTTCCGTTGTTGCCTATTTCTGTTTAAAGTATAAGGAATTCCAGACCCTCCATGTTGCACTTGCTAGACTGCTCTTCTTGTATATATTTTGTTTAGTTCCTAGCGCTTTTGTGAAACTTTTTTATGTGGTCTCGCAAAATTCTAATCTCTATATTTTCAAATTTCGCATTAGCTACACCAACCACTCCTACAGCATTTTTTGTTTTTTGTTTTTATAGTTGAAAAGGACGCCAGTATACAAGACAAACATTTAGTACAAAATATTCACAAAGTTAAATAAAGGAAGAGGAACAGTCTGATGTTAACATTTTGGAGTAAGTTTCTACCATTGAAGGAGCCGGCCGCCCTTTTTATGAAAGGTTCAACTTGAAACGTCAAACTTCTCCGCTTCCTTACAGCGAACTAATTTACTCCATTACGTGAAATTTTTGTACTCTACTATTTGCCAACGCAGACCATCACTATTCTATGGTTCAGCAGATTGGCCGCAGTTTTCGGTATCTTTGGAACTCAATGACAACGCTTATTTTTAACTCCACTTAAACGTGGATGTTCTGTTAGAACAAATTATACTGTAGTAGATATCACGAGAGAAACTCTCATATTGGCTTTTAGTGCAAAATACACTCCTGTTTATATTGGTAGCGGAGATAAAATAAAAAAATAAATGCGCCCTTTTAAAGCCTAGCCAGGCTCATGGGCCCGGTTTCCCAGTTTCAATGGCGTATGTGTTCCCCTGCTGGACGGGACGCCAGTCCATCGTAGCGTTACTCATTTTTGCCTGCTGAGTGGAGTGGATCAACGTGAAATGAAGTGTTTTGCTCAAGAACACAACACGTCGCCCGGTCCAGGAATCGAAACCACAATCTTACGATCATGACGCTGACACTCTAACCACTAAACCACGCGTCTCCACGCTAGCGGAGATAAATCCCTGAAATAACGATGAATAAATCTATAAAGTTTCACAGCATTACATCGTCATCAAAGAGAGGGATACAAAACTGACCCTGGAGAATGAAATAGGTTCAGTTGCAATAAAGGTTTAGTGTCTATATAAAGTCGTACAAGGATAAACGTTTGTAATAGACAGCTATTGAGATGTACGATAAAATGTACATAATCATGTATAAGTAAATTCATTTCCTACACAAAACTGTTATGCGGCTCGGTTTCCTTCGTTAATTCTTTTCGAATCAAGAATTTGTAGAGTGTATTCTTATTTTCGGATTTCACAGCGTTAAGCGGCTGAGAAACGATCTCCCTGAAGATAGAAAGCCGGTCAAACGTAGGTAGCTTTATTGTAAGAACTTTACTGTAAGTAAAAAAAAAAGACTACTTAAAGCCTTCAAAATTCGTATGGCATGAAGAGACGTCAGTTCTGATTTTTCGAACAAAGCCATTCTTCAGAAAAGTGATATCTTGCTCAAAACGTTAGCATTTATGTCTCGCATAGTTGAAAGTAGCACTGGTGACCAGATGCAAACTGCTGATAGCTTTGTTGCATTTGAGCCAACTGCACTTTCAGTTTTACTAGAACAATATTTATACTAGAAGAATATTTATGAAGTGTATTTTAGACGTACATACACAAAGACTTGAGCTTGACTTGAAATTGAAATAATTTCACAGTGAAGCAGATATGATAATCGTTTGACACACTCCGTTATATTCACTTTTATGTTATTTCTTGGTAGTATCATAATATACGATAGAAGTCGTTTATTGTGATCACAAAGCGAAGAAACCGGCTGATGACATTAAGAAGAGTATATGACAACTTCCTGAACGGGTTAAGGAGTCACAAATTTTCCTAATAACAACCGTTTGACAACATCTGTAATTATAAGTGACTTTCAATATACTATAAAGTGTCACTGCCACCAAATTGTAGATATATATTTTTGTTTCAGTCATTTGCCTACGACCATGCTAGAGCACCGCCTTAAAGGGTTCTAGTCGAAAAACTCAACCCCAGGACTTATTCTTTGTAAGCCTAATATTTACTCAATCAGTCCTTTTTGCCGAACTGCTAAGTTATAGGGACATAAACACATCAGCATCGGTTGTCAAGGAATGGCGGAGGACAAACACAGACACACACAGATATATGTACACACACATAATACGACGAGCTTCTTTCAGTTTCCGTCTACTAAATCCACTCACAAGGCTTTGGTCGGCCCGAGGCTGTAGTAGAAGACACTTATCCAACATGCCACGCAGTGGGACTGAACCCGGAACCACATGGTTGGC
Organism: Octopus sinensis; assembly: GCF_006345805.1. Classification (NCBI taxonomy): domain Eukaryota; kingdom Metazoa; phylum Mollusca; class Cephalopoda; order Octopoda; family Octopodidae; genus Octopus; species Octopus sinensis. The sequence goes on along the minus strand of NC_042997.1, from coordinate 52,763,123 downwards.
AAGCTTCTTACCATACAGCCACGCCAAATAAAACATATTTTATAACATACACTATAATAGCATACAGTACTTGCAAGAAATAACAATAGACATGTGCTCGTGTGTGTGTTTTAGATGGCTACTTTCTCGAAAAAAGTCAATAATTTCCCAGCAGCCTATAGCCTCAGGCATTAACTGAAACTGTCTTGTGTTTTGACCTTGAGTTCCAAGTCAATGTAAGAATAATTATTAATTTAGTATTCTATGTTTGATAGTGATGTTGATGACTTATTGTTTGATACAAATGTTGGTGATTTTATTGACACCATTACTTAAGAGATATTTTATTTTGTCCGTCTAGGGAAGATGAAAAGCTAACGAGGGAAGAAAAACTTATATACTCTTTAATATATAATTTAGTAATTTTATTTTATGTATTAGCACAATATATATTGTATTATATATTTATTTATGCGCTCTTTTCAAGCCTAGCCAGGCTCATGGGCCCGGTTTCCCGGTTTCTATGGTATATGCGCCCCCCCCCCCCAGCTGGACGGGACGCCAGTCCATCGCAACGTTACTCAAGAAACAGGAAGAAAGAGTGAAAGTTAGGGCGAAAGAGTACAAGAGGGGTCGCCACCACCCCCTGCCGGAGCCTCGTGGAGCTTTAGGTGTTTTCGCTCAATTAACACTCACAACACCCGGTCTGGATGATCCTCCGAGCGCGAGTCCGCTGCCCTAACCACTGGGCCATTGCGCCTCCATATTGTATTTATGCTTTATTTAGATTAAATACAATAAGTAAGAGCTTACAGCATAAACATTTGCTCCTTACCTATATATAAATGTGTATGTGTGTGTATGTATGTATATATGTATGAATGTATGTATGCATGGACGCATATATTTATATAATATATATATATACATACATACATACATACTACATACATACATATATATATATATATATATATATATAAAATGTATGATAGATTGCAGTCAATTCATTCTCTCTTACCTGTTTGTGTCTGCCTTCCAATGCTGTTTTTATGAGATCTCCCTTTTTAGTAGAAGAAATAGCTATAACCCTTTGACTGCTATTTCTAAATTCGGTATGTGGTAAGGCAACTCGTTGCTAAACCCTTATTGCTTAGTATATATATATATATATATATATATATGAATTTAACATACACATGTAGTACACGTTTTCATTTTCATGAAACCCAGTTGTTATATCCAACTTACCCTTTAATCGGCAACCAACTTCTAGCATTCAAGACATTTGATTTGCTGTTCCCATGAATTCTGCCAAGGCATTTTACTCAAACCAGGGTGTGAATATTTATGTTTTGAGTATATCAGGATGTTTGCATTTCCTTCTGTAGCTATGTGTATGTGAAGTTAAGATGGAGACCTTTTGGAATGAAATCAAGCGTTAGTTTCATTTATCAAGTTAACATTAAGATAAGATTTCTCTGCCTTATCCTCATTCGCTTCTCACAACCAAAGAGTAATTTCACTGCACTCCTTTCAACCCCTTCCTACTTTCTCATGAAAACGTAAAAATAAAATAAAAATAGATAAACTAGAAAGCGAAGACGTATTTTTCAGCTAACAGCAGTAGGAGTTTCTTCTTACATAGAGAGGAAGCGGGAGACAGAGAGGTAAAGAGAGAGAAAATATGGACAAAATTGGAGGCAGAAATGCATTATTTATCATGTTTTTAGCGATTATATGCAAGTTTCAATTGCATCACCAGGTACACTTCTGTATTTTTGATGCGTGAATCACATAGTCTTTAGGAAATTAATAATCGTAAACGTTTATATTTTATCATCCATTCTTCTTTGCTGTGGGATTTGTTTTTCCTGTTCTAGGTGTTAGTTTAGTGTTCAGTCTGTTGTACAGTGTATGAGTAATGTAAGTTTGTTTTTTTATTATGTTGCGAGGTGATTGTGTTTCGTTCGTGTTGTGTGGTTTACGCTAGATGTTTTAATGGTGCTCGCTGAATATGTTGAACACGAGCTACGTGAGTTGTGTTGTAAAACTGGAATGCAGCTGTAGACTAATGTTCCGCGAGTCGTTGGTGTTGCAGAGTCGAGTATGGCTTATGTAAGAATATGTGTTGTGTAATGTAATTCCATGAAATATTTGTTGTTTGTCGGATGATGACTGAATTGGTGGATGAGTGCTATTATTATTATTATTATTTATTATTATTATTATTATTATTATTATTATTATTATTATTATTATTATTATTGCCTTTGCGCAGCTTCTATCGCTGGAGATGTACTGAGGTGTCAGCTGTTCACTACCAGTGAACTAAGGTAACACCCCTTATTTTTCGAGCCCCTTCCGGAGTATTTGGACGGTTCCAAGCAGTGCTGTTTTCTGCAAGTGCTCCACCTTTATTGCGGCTCCTATTTGTTCCACGTACTTCTCGAAATCTTTGCTCACTGTTCCCAGGCTCCGACAATTATTGGTACTACTGCTACCTTTTTTCCTCGACCACAACTGCTTAACCTCCCAAGCTAACCTGTCATATCTATCGACTTTTCTTTCTTCCTTATCGCATACCTTGTTGTCAGCCGGGCATGCTATATCTATGATCCAGCATAGTTTGCTTTCTTTCTCAATTAAGACTATGTTTGGCTTCCTATTCTCTATCTCATGGTCGCACTGAATCATAAAATCCCATAGGATCTTTGCATTTTTATTTTCGACGATGCCTTCGGGTTTGTGGTCGTACCAATTTTTTGCTCTGTCAAGTCCATACTTGTTGCAAAGTGTCCGATGGACAAGCCTTGCTATATTGTCGTGGCGTCTGTTATATTCCTTCTGGACTAGTGGCGTGCATTGGCTGGTAATATGTCATACAGTTTCACCATTTTGTCCACAGATTCTGTACTTATCACTTATTTTTATTATTATTATTGTTGTTGTTGTTGTTGTTGTTGTTGTTGTTGTTGTCGTCGTCGTCGTCGTCGTCATCATCATCATCATCATTGTTATTATATGTTTGGCTTTTACTTTGTATTTGTACAAGTTGACTCCAAGTCTCACCCAGAGACCTCAACAGAAAACAAGTTAGAAGTTCAGGTTGATGTTACGACTAGGGTGCCGTACTTTTGGTTTTGCACAAGTATTGTTCTAGAGAATATTTGTCAAAACATAAGAAAATTAGAAGTTTGCTTTAAAAGCAATGTGATTATAACATGATAGTGTGATCTTAAGATGACAGTTAAAAGATATTTGCTGTTATGTACATTTAAAAATACTTTTGATAATATTTACTGATTAAAATATTGTTGTTGTTGTTATTATTATTATATTATTATTATTATTATTATTATTATTATTATTATTATTATTATTATTATTATTTTGGTTTGGCTCAGGTTCGGTCTTATTCCTAGTAGCGTTTATGTAGATAGCGGATTACTACCTGTAACCTTAGGTACCCACAAGTTTTCAGATATCTTTCAAATGCTTAGACCCCTCCTGATAATCATTACTGTCCCTAAGAGAGAAACTTTCTGTAGGAACTCTACCGGGCATACTATTCCAATCTCCTTCAGTCATTTGTCCATATCTTTACTTACTGTTCCCAACGCACCATTCATTATAGGCACGACCATTACTGTTCGCATGCTCCAAATTACTATTTCGCATGCTATTTCAAATGTTAAGGGATTGTATTTTTTTCCCCTCTTTCTTTACGATCCTGGAATCAAATGGGTATGATTGATTGATTAGTAAGCAACCTTGCTTTTCCTTTCTATAATTGTTATGTCTTGTCTATTATTTTCTATCTCTATGTAAGAAAAGTCGTAACTTCGAGTCCAAAAATTTGTGAGAAGGTAAAACACTTATTTTATTGACTCTGATGTCCTGAAAAAAAAAGTGAACTTGTTTAGTAAAGAAGGTAAAATTTAAAATTTAATAAAAGGTGAAATTTGAAATTAGAACTTAAGAAAGCGTAGTGCTAGAATTGCTACTCTAACGTTTCTGCTATACCAAGAGAAGGTCAGAACGTGGAGACGGATGGAGCGTAGAAAGTGCATAATTCGGCAATAAAATGGTATCTAGTTTTTTTTATCATTCGCAAAATATGCATTTTTTAAAAGACAGTATGAAAAATCTGAAAATCGGCTATAATAATAAAGCTGTCCAGTCTAATTGCTATGAAAGTATGATGTTGTGGAGAAAAAAATTGGAAGAAAAAGTTACAGAGGATTAAAAATCGGAAAATCTGTGTATTTATAAGCAATAGCGAGACAGAAATTTTCTGCGTTTAGCGGAGTGGTGTCAACTTTAAAGTTGTACCCTGTGAAATTTATAGTTTAGCGTGTGTGAAATGACCTCTTCATTGTAGATTTCTAAATAAACATAAAATCAGCATGTATCATTTAACTGTTTCTTTTGTCTTTTTATTCATTGTATGTTTTTATTATTTTTTTAATTTGTAATATTAATATATTTGCCGGCGTGTGATTACTTTATGCGTATTGTGCATGCATAACATAGAGTTTAAGATAAAATATAAAAGTTTAATCTATTAGACACAAGATTTCAGATAATAAAAATAAATAGCACCGTAGATTTCTTTCTATCTCTAGTACAATGCGGAGTATAATCGCCGTATAATCTTCTTGAATTCCCTATACTTATATACATAAGTATGTTTTATTAGATATTTGCATATAAATCTCAACACTTTTTACCTAGTGATCGTATTATCCTGCAAAATAAGTTTGAATGCATAATTACATTCAAATCATTTAATTCCCTCTACATGGCTACGGTATGAAAAGTTGTACAAATAAAAGTTACATTTTCACTTACTGTATAAGTCTCCCTGACACTCACTAAACGCCTTAGTCAGTCTCTTCCTTATTCTCTGAGTTCAATCCAATAAAAAATCAATGACTTGAGGTGCACTTCTCAAAATTTCAGGACCGCTGAGAAAGGACACCGGTCATATACTGGATTAGAAACAGTATAAGGGATTACGCCTTAAATGATTGCGCAGCGTGCTATAGCAATAATTATTTCATCTGACGCGAACCCCTCTTGAGAGATATTTTGTAACAGTCGCTATATTGATTCTGAATGTTTGCAACTGTGTTTTCTGCTAAAATCGAGCGGCGTTTTAGGTCAGCCCATTCACTCATCCTATTGGTCTACATAAATGTTTGTTTGTGAGTGCATACGTTCACGTAAAGATAAAATTAGGTAGGAACATTTATCTTCAAATAATTATAACATTCAAAAAGTTATGTTAATCTTTGTAGGAAAAAAATATCAGATGCCTAACAGTAATTAGCTATGGGTTTAACTTTAAATAATGTCAGTAGAAAGTTTGCCTTTTGTCCTTCCTAGCTGAAGTGAGTAATTGATACAAATATGTATAAATATATACAAAAGTATAATTGTTAAAAAAGAAGTTAACGTTCAGCTTGTCTTATAAAGTAATACCTCGACTTTCGAGGTTGTTACGTTCCAAAACCCCCGCGATAGGTGAAAATCCGCGAAGTAGAAACAGTACTGTACAGTATATATATTTTTATATGTATATAATTTGTATATATATTTTATTATTATGAATGCAAAACAACACCACAGAGGATCGACGTAATCTTAAATAATAAACTGCGATAGGTGAACCACGATATGGCAAGAGATTACTATAAATTCATTCTTTGCTGTCAAGGCCTTGTGCTTAGAGTATAAATAATTATTCCTTGCTGCAGTTCAATCGAATTTTGTCAGTCAAAAATATAAAATGTCTAATTTTTACATATAAAATTTTTATATTGTCTTAATTTTTCTTTTGATTTACAAAGTTTAATTTTTACTTTAAGCTACATTAACAGAAAATACGAAATTTAGTCTATTACACGGTACGTATAAGAAAGCAGCA
>NC_042997.1:52742212-52754712 GCF_006345805.1 Octopus sinensis | reverse complement strand
GGACACCATCAAATATTTTTAAATGCCTAAGACGTACCGTATGTCACGACGACGCCTCTGTAATTCCGTCAGGAGTTGAGACTCCGAGTTTAGACAAAGTAATACTTCGGATTCGTTTATGTATTCCACTCCACTCCACCCCACCCTACCGCGTGTCTACACAAACTTATGTAAAAAGAAGTATTAAATGCTTATGTTGAAAATATTGACATTAATACATAAAATCATCTTTGGAGTTGTACCTTCGTTTTTGTACATGCTTTTATTTAACAAATAAAAGAAAAGTCTACGAAATGTACAAATAATAAAAATGTTATTTCCTCATTTCTCTTGAGGTCGAATACAAATAGTTCATATAGGCACCAGATATCGTCTGCTTCTTTGTGATATCAATCGCCTGCATTTTTTCCTGGCAAACCAGCCACATTAGTTTCACATATTTCTTCTTTAATCATATGACGGTTTTCTGTCAAATATCATTTTTTTTTAAATATGGACATTTACATGCCTATACAAAAGAAATTTGATTTTAAAAAATTGGGACCCATATTATCCACTGTTTTTTTTTTTAATAAACTGGTATAATAGCTTATGATTATGAAAATGTTTATATATGTGTGCTCATATGAATACGATTAGAACCATGAATATAGTGTTCACATAATATTGGCTATTTCATGCGTATAGTTATGCATAACAATCTGATTTTCTAAATGTTGCTGTTTAACCTAAGAAAAGACCTCTCTGGACAGGCCTATGATCAAAGGCGTGAAAACCATAACTAGCTCTTCTTTTACACCACACACACACACACACATACACACGCACACATGCACACGTGTGTGCGCGTTAAAGGAATTTGGTTTCTATTTTCAACAGATTTAGCGACCACTTTGTTGGTTTGCCATCTGTATTGTGTGTTGATGTGCAGTTGTTAAGGGCAAATATTTTAATGTCTATAGGTAAGAGAATATAAATAATCCTTTCTATTATAGTCACAAGGCCTTGGAGGAAGAACAGATAATGAAATGTATTTAAGTGTAGTAGAAACGTTGCCAAGGTAAATTATAAGGTAATCAGAAGAAAATACTTTCTTATTTTGTGTGGTTGGGGTGGAGTACAATAAAGCATGTTAGTTAAAATATTTATCTCTGAAACTTGTCTAAGTCCACATATTTTTGGAGGTACGATACAATCAATTAACTGGTTTCCAGTGTTTGTCTGCAACTTTAACATACTAAAAATATTAAAATATTTAATTGAAGTCGAGATTATAAATATTAACTCTTAGATGTGTAGAAGTTATTTGAAGATTTAAGTATTGCTTTGCGCAAATTCAAGGTTTTGGGGGATTTTTTTGCGTTTTTTGTCTTTTTTTTTTACTTATAATATTCTAGCGACTAAGTATTTTATTCTTCAGTGAATCATAACTTCGTTTAGACTGCTCAATATTTATGGACAAAACATTACATAAACATGAAATACAACATATTAAATTTCTATAGTTTCTGGACAAAACTTTATTAATATCTAGAGATATTGTTTGTTTCTTATCATTGCTGTTTCTTAAAATACAGTTGCTAAGTCCCCTTATGTAAAGCTATATTACATTTATCGTAGTTAGTAACAACTGATATACATTGTATATACAAATCTTCTAATAAGATGAAACTAAAAGATCTTTATGCTATTTTGTTTAATATTAACGCTTTTATTGTAAATTTAGGACAGACATGAATTTAACTATTCGAAATGTAATAAATCAATACAAAAAGAAGATATGAAAAGTCTATTGCACGATATGTCAAATAAAGCATGTATCTAACTATCCTATGTAATCTGCTTACAAAACTAAATAAGATATAATCCGTCCTTTGAAGTCAAGTGGCTTAGGAGATGAAACAAAAAAAAAAACAATAATGTTTTGAAGAAAAATAATAAAGCTACGCTTACAAAACAAATGAAAATAGTTTGCCATTTCAATATTGAGTAATCTGAAAGGAATTCTGATTTTCAAAATCAATTGCAGATCAATTTTCTTTGAAGTAGAATCGAAGAGAACCGAGTTTTGTATACATTGGTGGATATGAAAAAAGTTATTAGTTAAAATAAGTATTAGTTTCTTTTGATTCAGCAGAAGATTTTATAGAGTTAATGGTATAGTTAATTGAAGCGATACAGTATGTAACTGATATGTATATTATCGATTCTGGAAATTTGAAATTCCAAGTCAGCCCTTTAGCAAAAGAGTTATTGCTGCTGCAGCTGCTGCCGCCACCACTGCTGCTGCTATTGCTGCTGTTGTTGTTTAGCACCAAGTCAATCTTGATTTATCACAACTATGATCGACGGTATTCCAGACATGACTATCACATCATATAGAAATATATCAATCATTTACCAGATAGAAAAGTAGGTAAGCGTAAAAGAGAGATAGTGACAGAGTGATTGAACCCCATACCAAATGGAAATTGAATTTAGTAGCTTGCATTAACGAAACCAAATCTTTTCATTCAGAAATATATTAATTATTTGAACGAATCATCAAAGTGAATTAATTGTGTTTCCATCAATAACAGTTGCTCTAGGCTTGGACTAATACGCATAGTTTTACAGAAATATCTGACATCTTTGCTATAAAAGTCATTGGTTTGGTATTCTATAAAGAATATTCATTATCAGCCTGTCTGGAGAAATGTCAAATCTTGGCAATTATTTTAATGGAACGTAAATGGCACGTTAATGTGTTGTCTGTTGCTACATGTTGTTAAACTGTGAAAGTTAAAATATTTTCACATTCTACAATGGATTTTCATTTCCTACTTCATCTATTTGGGGGTTTTAATTGAGTATTATTACAAATTCAGATAGTATTCCTCGGATAATTATGAAAAAAAAAACTGCTTTGATGTTCAAGTTTTTGCTGTTATTGTTTCCGTTTGATTCATAATTTCTTTACAGTTGCAACATCTGCTAAGTTTATTAACAGCTTTTTCGGAAATGACATTTCGTTCTTTGTTAAATATAGATCTCGTGGCTTTCTTAGTTTCCGCCATAATTTTCTAATCTATATTTGAAGAAATTACATCTAAAACACATTTATTCCAAAACTATATTATGACATGTTTATTCGATATACCACTGACAAAATCAATCATCCTCCCTCCGAACATATTCATTATCCATTTCAGAAATCTTATTTTAAGTTTTGGAGACTAACTGCGCCATTAACTCCATTAGTGGAAGTTAAAACAGAAACAACACTAACAACTGCATAAAAAATACGAACCCGCGAGGGAGCCTCTATATGATGGCTTCGAATTCACTTAACACCATACTCTCGCATCTAATAAAAGGAAAAATACATTGGACGATGTACTCTTATATATACAAAAAGACGGGATGCTTCTAGATAAAACGCGTTTAATCATGAATCTACTCAATCAGAAACAACATCATAAACAACGTGAGGAGTATTTAAGTGGTTGTTCAACAACCCTGAAAGAAATAGTCAATACTTCTTTAAATATTTAGGCAGCGAGATGACAGAGTCGTTAGTACACTGGGCAAAATCCTTAGCGGCATTTCGTCTGTTTTTACGTTCTTTACGTCTGTGTTTACGTCCTCCAAGATTGACTTTACTTTCATCCTTTCGGGGTCGCGATGTAATCGACTTACTCTCTCACACCTGAAATTGTTAGCTTTGTGCCAAAATTTGAAACCAATGTTTCTTCAAATATAACCCTGCTGTCTTAAGGAAAAGACACTTTAAATGAGATGACCATGTCTTTGATGATAGTGTTTCTGATCCAGGTTTGAACTGGGGTTAACCAAAACTGACATTAACAAGAAATATTTTGTTAAATTCTAGCGACAAAAAAAATTAGCCACCATGGAGAAAAACAATAATTTTGCCCGGCTGTTATTATTTTAGATAAATTCATTTGTGATGATATGAATGTCATGATTCATAGCTTTAGACGACACTCATCAAACACGAACTACATTTTCGGTGACCCGTCTCATGGATCCCATTTTGATTCTTTGTTCAGCCGCTTCAATTTCTTTGCTAACGCTCTGGATGAAGGCGTAAATGCTGTAACTTTCCTTCTGACTTCTCTTGTAAATACTATGAGTTCATATCTATTATAAGCAGTGACTAGTTTTCATAGACCAGACTAATACGATTGCAACGCTCTTCTCTCTCTCTCATTTTTAACAATGTCCAACAATAGTTGTCGTCTATTTTCTTTCCCCTTAATCATACACACACACACAGAGGACTACAAACGAACAAATAGTTTCAAAGATAATTTATACTGTGTATATAAATAAGAAAACATGAGTTTTTCTTTGGCACATGACTCAAACATTATTGTGTCATTCAGGCATTATTTGCACCGTTTCAGCTAAGAATTTCCTTTTGCAAATATTGTTTTAAACGTTATGTGTTCTAATTGTTCCTCTGCTTTTAAAGGTTTACTCTTAGAACGGTGAATTTTCATTTTCAACAGTTCTTACTTTAAAATATTTCACTTGTATTTGAATATTTTCAATATTTAGAGAAAATTTCCAGATTTTATACAGAAAATTATTTTAACTCAGCAGTCTACTAAATTCGCCACAACTTTCTCTCACTCTCTCTTCCTGTTTCTTGAGTAACGCTGCGATGGACTGGCGTCCCGTCCAGCTGGGGAGGAACACATACGCCACAGAAACCGGGAAATTGGGCCATGAGCCTAGCTAGGCTTGAAAAGGGCGACGTTTATCGTTTTTATATGGGTATGATTAGCACGCCGGAGAAAATGCTTAGCAGCATTTCGTCCGTGTTTACGTTCTGAGTTTAAAAGCTGCCAAGGTCGACCTTGCCTTTCATCCTTATGGGGTCGATAAAATAAGTACCAGATGCACACTGTGGTCGATGTAATTAACTTACCCACTTCTCCTAAAACTGCTGGCCTTGTATCTATAGTAAAAAAAAAGTATACAGATTTGGTAAGGCGGCGATCTGACAGAATTGTTAGAACATCGAAAAAATTGCTTAATGGAAATTCTTGCGGCTGATTGCGTTCTGAGTTCAAATTTCATTGAGGTCAACTTTTCCTTTTATCCTTTCAGTGTCGATAAAATAAAGAGCAGTTAAGCACTGAGGTCAATGTAATCGATTTATCCTCCACTAAAACTGATTTGTACCAAATTTTGAAACTATTATATAGATATGACGGTACAAACAAGAGAAACAGAAATTAATACACAAAGTGGGGTACATGCATGTCTTTAATCATTAGTTGTAGAAGTACATAAGTATCTCAAGTGTATAACATCTAAATACAACCAACCTGATCGATGCTCTATTGACTCAACCAATCTACCGTCCTCGGCAATATTGTATTTTGAAATATCTTGTTAACTAATGGTACTGAGTTCAATCCTTCTTGGGGTTGAAACTTGGAAAATAAACGAAGCCTGTTATGTTGACTAATCTAAGATACACTTCTCGAATATTTATTATGGAAGTTTCTAGTATTGGTGAATTTACATTATACATCGATTGTGTTTTGATTGTACATTACTTGTGTATCCTATTGGTTCCCAATATGAATGTCAATATGCAAAGAAACATTTGCAGGCTTTTTTTGTTTCTATTCGAGGAAATTGTATCAGTGACATCCAGAGTGCAATTATTATCTCCACATGCTCTATCGCAGTCATTGATCTCTTTTTCATGCGCAAATGAGAAGCAATAAGTTTAAACAGCTGGAGCTGCAATCACTAACTTATAGTCGATTATCAAATTTAGCTGGTGCTGTCCACAAGGTCACTTTTTTTCAGTTACTTTTTAAAGCCAACAACTTTAGGGTTTGGCTATCTCTGGAAACAGAAAACAGAAACTGATCCCTAAAGGGAGTCCCTACGAAGGCATAATCAGCCATTTGATTCCACAAATATGTCATGTCAGCTAAAATAAAGCTTAAAGCAGGAAATAATAACAGTTAATGCTTCCTGACAAGATTTTTATGGTTTTGTGTAATATAAAATTTTAAACCAAAAATAATAATGTAAAAATTTTTTATGCTGGACTGAGCCTTCACAGTGTTGCTAACAACCTTCTTCGACCACCGTTACAATGTCCTTTAGGTTTCTGCTTTCTTTCTCTTATTTTTTCTTTGCATTTTCTTCATTTTTTCTTTCTTCTCACCTTTTATCATCTCCAGTATTTTTTTATCATTTGGTGATAAACAACAGGTTTAAAATTATCGAGTTTTTCTATCCTTCTAGGTTTCCTCACAGCAATCCCCCCTAGCATACTCAACTAATTCATTTTTTTTTCCTTTTTCACAAGAATCACAGAGGTTTGACTCACCCCTTTCTTTGTTTCGAAGATTAAACTTCGCCACCAATGCCAACCATCATACAGTGTACTTTACTCGACGTTATTTTTTAAAGTTAGATTCCTTTATGACATCTGTATAAAGGTTCACTTTATTTACTGCAACAAGGAAACTGCACAAATCCTGACCTGGAGGTGGTGGGGGGTCGGCGATGATGATGACAGCGACAACGAAAACAACGACGGCGGCGGCGGCGCCAGTGAAGATGATTAGTTTTCTTAGAATACACAAACTTAGGAGATGTGTTTCCTGTCAGTATAGAACGGATTTCATTTCCTTAAGATGTTCTTTCTCAATGTGTTCAGTATCCTCGGATAAACAATGGATATACGTTTCATTGATTAATATTGGAGAGAAAATAGTGACGAATAAATGAATAAGATATAATTGGAAATATTCGAACAGATAGAGCTGGAGTAGAGAAGGTATGTCATTGATGAGGTAGCAAATGGCGACGAAAGGACTTTGACAAACCTAATTGATTGAGTTATCGACCGAACAATTAATCAAGCAATCGATTAATTAATTGATTTCATAGTTAAGCAATTGACAACTAAATAATAAAGCCGTGAAACAGAACCGGTGTGTCTGTATTTATTATTGGCACAATGCCTTTCCCGTGATATAGCAAAATATTATTCAAAACTCTCTTGTAATTCTATAGAAACTAAATATCTGAATAACTTGATTTTAAATTTAATCATTAATTTTCATGAAGAATAATATTGTATGTCTCTAGCTAATGTTGGTTTCAAATTTTGGCACAAGGCCAGCAATTTCGGGGGTTGAGTTAAGTCGATTACATCGAACCGTGTTCAACTGGTATTTATTGGGTCATCCCATAAATAATGTAGTTTTTTATACTTCTATTTTTCAAAATTAAGACAAAGTTCTTTTTTAATTTAAAATATACTCTCCTTCATTTTCTGTAATGCTCTTCCATCTATCTGGTAAACTTGCAAGCCCCTTTTCCAAAATTCACTTGTCTGTAACGAAAAATAATCCTCCCAATACTGTTTTGACCTCGTCTACAGAATTCATATTTTTTCCGTCCAAATGACTTTATTTATGTGATGACCCAATATTTTATTGATCCTGAAAGGGTTAACAGGCAAAATCAACCTCGACAGAAACGGACGAAATGCCGCTAAGCATTTTACCCGTCGCGTTAACGATTCTGCCAGCTCGCCGCCTTATGTTTATAACTAATATTAATACTTGTTTGCTTCATGTTATTGCTTGATGGGGCTGGGGTCATACCAAGTTAGTGGTCCCACAGACGTCATAGATCTGTTTCTTTATTGCCCGCAAGGGACTAAACATAGAGGGGACAAACAAGGATAGACAAACGGATTAAGTCGATTACATCGACCCCAGTGCGTAATTGGTACTTAATTTATCGACCCTGAAAGGATGAAAGGCAAAGTCGAGCTCGGCGAAATTTGAACTCAGATCGCAATGACAGACGCAATACCGCTAAGCATTTCGCCCGGTGTGCTAACGTTTCTGCCGGCTCGCCGCCTTTTCTGCCAGCTCGCCGCCACAGACGTCATAGATCGTAGAGCCGGCTAGGTTCACCAGTGCTCCACATCGCTAGCGGTTCCATGCATTCTCTAAGATGACGTCAAGCCTCTGGAGATTTTTCTTCCTTAATCTCGTCAACTAATATCAATTTAAAAGGTTTATACAATTATTAACATATAGAATTATAATACTGCTAGAGATTTATTTTCTTTTTAATATCTTGAATTGGTCGCATCAAAGATTTTCATGATACTAAAGAATGTGTGTCTAGTATAGTGGTTATCATAAAGCACACCGGGCGAAATGCGTAGCCGTATTTCGTCTGCCGTTACGTTCTGAGTTCAAATTCCGCCGAGGTCAACTTTGCCTTTCATCCTTTCGGGGTCGATAAATTAAGTACCAGTTAAGCACTGGGGTCGATGTAATCAACATAATCCATTTGTCTGTCTTTGTTTGTCCCCTCTGTGTTTATTTGAAGAGCTTGGTTATCCTTATTTTATTCTGTGATCTATACTTTTTAATGCTATGCAAATATAGAGTACTCTTAATTTGGTGATAACAACAGTTGGTACATAGTAATTGCAATTGTTGCTTATCAGTTTTTCTTATCATAAACAGATAAAATACCTAATTGTTGTAAATGTATCTGCGTAAACGTGTATAAACGCATTGGTAACACCCGACAAATACCCGTTAATGAACATTTGGATATATCTGTGGCAAATATATTCCCCCAAAAGTCAAGCTTTTCGCATTGTGCTAATGTACTAATAATATTACCCATTAAATACGAATGAAATAAAAGTGTATTAATTAAGAACTGTAGTTCTTAACTAATGAACGTGCCAAACTACAATTGGATATACGAGGTGCGTTCAAAAAGTATCTGATTTTATTTTACCCGCCAAAACTGGTGCCGCATGAGTAAAAGCCTTCGGGTGGGAGGTGACGCTACCGTTCGTGTATATGTATGAACATTTTCGTGCAGGTAGGCCGCGTGAGTTCCTGTCTGTTACGCCTAGAGTATAGAAGTGTAGTGCGCGCTCGTCGTTTTCATGCAAGATGACCACACGCATCGAGCAGAAGCCATAAACCCATGTCTCATCACCAGTGATGATGGTCTTCATGAAGTCTGGGTCATGATTTGCACAGTTCAGTATGTTCTGAGCGATTTCCGTGTAGAGTTGCTGCTACTGTTCCGCCAGCACCTTGAGAACGAATTTTGCCGACACTCTCCGCCGTTACAAATCCAACGTTAAAATAGAATGCTTTATTCCTATTTTGTGACCAATTTCCTTGATTGCTTCACGGTGGCCTTCCATGAGTATTCGCTGAACCTACTCAATCGGCTCCTCATTTCGACATTTGGGTGGCCTGCCTGAGCGAGCTTCACTGTCCAAGGTTATATCACTCCTTGACCTGAGTTTTGACCATGGCATCATGAGCAAAGCCTGGTGAATCTTCTGAGTGGTTTGAGCATCAGTATCACCAAGCTTTTGGCTAAACTTGAGACAATATCTCTACTCGATGCGTTCTTTCAAAACGAAAACCCGATGAGCACATACTGCACATCTATACTCAAGACGTAACAGCTGGGAACTGACACGGCCTACTGGCGCGAACATGTTCACACATGCGCAGGAACGGTGGCATTACCTCCCATCCAAGGGAATTTGCCCTCACGATATTAGTTTTGACGGGACAAAATCAAGTCGGATACATTTTGAACGCACTTCGTATATATTATGTTCAAAAGTGAATTAAGGATACAAACCGCGTTTGAAGTAGCTATGCAAAGTCAATCGATGCTAACATATCTGCTTTTTCAAAGAAGGTAAGACATCATATTTTACTTCGCTCATAATAGTTGTGGAACCGGTTTAGAAAATGTAGAAAAATAATCCAAGGAATTCAAGTACTTTTTCAACTAATTTTTTTTTATATATATCTCCTTGCATAGAAGACTTCTTTCTCTCTGTCTATCAATCTATCTCACATCACATCTCATATCTCTCTCTCTCTCTCTCTCTCTCCTCTCTCTCTCTCTCTCTCTCTCTCTCCCTCTCTCTCTCTCTCATGGCATGCATATAAGTGTGTGTTGTATGAGCGGCTACAAAGAGTATCAATGAGAGAGACAGACAGACAGACAAACAGAGAAGCATATTCTCAGGACACAAATTAAACTACTTCTCGACATAAACATGAGTTTATACTTTGAAAATGGTACAATTTCGAATGTACCAGTTTATCATTAAAGCCTTCTTCTTCTTCTTCTTCTTCTTCTTCTTCTTCTTCTTCTTCTTCTTCTTCTTCTTCTTCTTCTCTTCTTCTCTTCTTCTTCTTTCTTCTTCTTCTTCTTCTTCTCTTCTTCTTCTCTTCTTCTTCTTCTTCTTCTTCTTTCTTCTTCTTCTTCTTTCTTCTTCTTCTCTTCTTCTCTTCTTCTTCTTCTTCTTCTTCTTCTTCTTCTTCTTCTTCTTTCTTCTTCTTCTTCTTCGTCCTTTCTTCTTCTTTCTTCTTCTTCTTCTTCTTCTCTTCTTCTTCTCTTCTTCTTCTTCTTCTTCTTCTTCTTTCTTCTTCTCTTTACCTTTTTCCTCTCTCTTCTCCTCTCCTTCACTACTAGAAATCAGCTGTGTTCAAATCTGGAGAGGAATGGGTTTAGAAATGCCCACCACGGGCCATATGCCATGATGTCGCACCTACGATGTCATCAGGCGATAGTGGACCTCTAAAGTAAGAAAGTAAAAAGAATTACAAATGCATTAGAATCAAACACCAATGCGGAAAACAAACATACAAAAACAAAAAATATTTGCACAATTTTTGCACAACGCCAGCAATTTGGGGTGAGGGGTTAAGTTGATTGCATCGACCCCAGTACTCAAGTGGTATTTTTCTCATCGATAAGGCGGTGAGCTGGCAGAATCGTTAGCACGCAGGGCGAAATGCTTAGCGGTATTTTATCTGCCGTTACGTTCTGAGTTCAAATTTCGCTGTGGTCGACTTTGGCTTTCATCCTTTCGGGGGCGATTAAATAAGTACCAGTTACGCACTGAGGTCGATATCATCGACTTAATCCGTTTGTCAGTCTTTGTTTGTCCTCTCTGTGTTTAACCCCTTGTAGGTAGTAAAGAAATAGGTATTTATCTCATCGACCCCGAACGAATGAAAGCTAAACTCCGCCTCGGTGGAATATGAAGTCAGAGCGGAAAGACGTACGAAATGCCGCTAAGCATTTCGCCTGGCATGCTAACGATTCTGCCAGTTCACTGCCTTATTGGGAAACAAATATTAAAGCAGAGTGAGTGAGATATGGTAGTAAAGACTAGGTTTCTTCTATTCATTTCTGTTACTATTGATATTAGGTACCTGTAACAGAGTACATGCATCGACTCACTTGAACTGACAAATTTATGACCCAGAGCCATAAGCTATGAATAACGA
Source organism: Octopus sinensis (assembly GCF_006345805.1). Lineage (NCBI taxonomy): Eukaryota > Metazoa > Mollusca > Cephalopoda > Octopoda > Octopodidae > Octopus > Octopus sinensis. Next base: position 52,743,355 of record NC_042997.1, on the reverse strand, counting down.
CGCTTTCAGTGAGAGTCTATGGAGCATCTCCACAATTATATATATTTACACATATACATCCATGCACACATACACGCGTGCGCATGTTTTGGTTCGTTTGAAGCACTGTGAAATTTGAAATTAATTCTTTTGAAGTAACTGCTCAGATGCAAATGAATCTATAAATAATAGCTCTAAGTATACTAAGGTATAGGAACTATTATTTATAGCTCAAATTATATTCAGTAGCTTAAAACGTTTTCATATAAACTATAAAGGTTACTAATGATTGTTATTTAATCTTTGAAAATTTGACCATGCAATAACTAATATTTTCCCATTGTTAATGAAATGCGGATAAAATAGCATAAATGCATTATTTATAAAATAATCTTACTCGTGTTCCATTACCTTTTCTATATGTACTCACTGATCTATGCGACTTAGAGATAAATCAAAGGAAACGCAGACAAGACACCCTCGTGGTTTCCTTTTTGGATATATAAGAATGTATATGGAGTTCTAAATACTGCTTATTTATCATGCAATCTATATAATAATCTGCTTGTTCGTTCGCCCGTTATGCATTAGTTAGTTAGAAAGGTAGAGTGAGTGAGAGGTGGAGTAAGAGTGTGTGCGTGTGTGAGAGAGAGAGAGAGAGGAGGAGGAGAGGAGGAGGAGGAGGAGGAGGAGAGGAGGAGGAAAGAAGAGAAGATGTGGAGAAAGGTGATTAATATTAATACACTTTAGCTAAGTGGTCAAGTGGTCAGCTGAAGGCAGAGGCGAAGAACGAGAGAAAAAGAGTGAGAGAAGTGTTAACAGCGTGTGGTGGGGTGAAATTACTTATTACGTGATTTAAAAGTTAGATGAAGGGAAAGGTAGATAGAGAGAGATGGACAGGGAAAGCAGTTATATTGAGAGAGAGAGAGAAAAAAGAGAGAAAGAAGTAGATAGTGATGGTGGTGTGTTGATATTGAAAAGTATTTTTTATTGAACAAATTTGTTTTCATAGCGATCATCGCAAATATTATCATGAGTGATATTCAGACTAGTGGAGAAGGCAAGCTACTGGATTTGGTTAAAAAGTGACGATGAGCAATGGCGAAAAGAACAGTGAGCCAACCCTTATAAACCCAGTTGATCTAGCAAGTGGGGCCTCATTTC
>NC_042997.1:52732212-52734712 GCF_006345805.1 Octopus sinensis | reverse complement strand
TTATCATTAATGTGAACACATATTCTTAATAATTGGTACGACTCTCTGTTTGTCTCTCTCTCTCTCTCATTTACTTTCTCTCTTTCTCTCTATTCATCTTTCTCTCTACTCACTTCTCTCTATCTCTTCTCTTCCTCTGATCCTTTGGTCTAGTTCCACTACCCTCCTATTTCTTGTCTCGCTCTGCACTCACAGGTCATTCTTCGACACCCATCACCTTCTCCTCTCTGATTCTTCTTCTCTCTCTTCTCTCTCTTTGTTGCTTTTGTCCCCCTTTTCTCTCTTCTCTTTCTTTTCTTTTCCCTCTTCTCTGTCACGTGACTGTTGGCCGAAATCTGCCTTTCAGCTCCTGACCCTCGTCGTGTTAACATCGTTGTTTCTTCGTCCGCCGCTATAAAGGCTTTTTCCAATGCGCCAGAGAAAAAATTTGTTTGCTTGTTATCAGTCGTAAGACACTTGTGTTTCACCGTTAATGCTTCTGTATTTCATGTTTCTGTATTCCATTATTGTTTTTTGTTTTTTTTATATCTGTCCCTTTTGCTGTCCTGGTGTTCGTATGCATTCGATCCTTCTTCCAGGAAATCTACGCTTCCAGCTTAGTTTTTCTTGGAGGGCTGGCCGTGATCTAGTAATCTCAAGATTATCAGCCGAAATTACTACGATGATCCGGTTCTTGACTGAAGACTGAGGGGTTCGAATGTCCTGTCCATGTTTCTTGTATCGTCTTCTATCTGTTATACGTTCTTGTCCATGTTGTATTTTTCTACATACCTTAATATATATATATATATATATATAATTATATATAACTACAAAATTATAAAATGGAGAAGAAACATACTTAAATCAATCAAACATCAACCATCAGATGATACCCAATCAATACTTTATTACACATTACATAACAGTAAAGGCATTATACAAAATACTGTAAATATAATTAGACAAGGAAATAGAAATATAAAATAAAATATAATATGTAATTATATCATATCTGACAGCTGGTTTCGGCAGTAAGGGCAAGCATGCCTCATTTAACCTATAAGCAGTATAAGGCAGGTATAAATGAGACATTAACAAGGATGCCCCACGGCCTCTTCAGAACAATTTAATTTATTATAAGTGTGAAAAAAAATTTTTTTTATATACATATAAATATAAAAATATAAAATATAAAAACGTGTGCATAGACACCCATAATACTACACATAATATATTATATCTACTCATTAATACAATAATACAAAATAAGCACACAAACAAAATAAAACAAAATATATATCAATATATATTAATAAACACAGTTATTCTACATATTGGGCTAATAGTTCTAAAAACTAACACACAGGAAAATATATGCACACTCACATTTGAATTAAAAATCAGACCTATACATGAAAAATAATAAAAAAACAGTTCAGTTCATAAAATTATAAACCTGTAAAAGTCAATAAAATTATTATTAATATAATATTAATAATAATAATAATAATAGATACAATTATGTCTGTACCAAGTACATCCATCGGACATCGACATATCTATGAGTCTGGTTATTCTGTCGCTTGATATTGATTATTCTAGATTAATTCGATTGGCTTATAGTTTAAAATTTGAATCACAAAAGAAATTTTACGGTTAGGTAGTCAAGAAACGCACATACGCACACGCACATCCACAGATCAATCGCACATACATACATAATTATATGTATATACACACACATACACTCATACACATACATATCCACAAACAACGTCAAACACATAAAATAAATAAATAATAAAAGAGGTATAATCCTATGCAGCCATCCAGCCTCTCAAAACGATAACCATATATATATTATGCTATTAGAACAAATGGAGGGAGAAATATCGAGTTCTCAGCCATATGTGAACCCATTTTCAGTATAGGGTAGTGTAATGATTTTAAGTTTTTGTTAGTAAAAAGATGTATAGACCTTTACTCGTTTCAGTCATTTGACTGTGGCACCGCCTTTTGTGCTGGAGCACCGCCTTTTGTCGAGCAAATCGACCCCAGGATTTATTCTTTGTAATCCTAGTACTTATTCTATCGGTTCTTTTATCGAACCGCTAAGTTACGGGGACATAAACACACCAGCATCGGTTGTCAAGCGATGTTGGGGAGACAAACACAGACACACAAACATATATACACTCACATGCATATATTTATATATACGATGGACTTCTTTCAGTTTCCGTCTACCACATCCGCTCACAAGGCTTTGATCGCCTCCGAGACTATAGTAGAAGACGCTTGCCCAAGGTGATACGAAGTGGGACTGAACCCGGAACCATGTGGTTCGTAAGCAAGCTACTTACCATACAGCCACTCCTACGCCTATATTCACATAGACAAAATTTCTTTTTAACCATAACTATATGCTGTTTGATTCATGCGTACTTTTGTTGTTCTTAGAGATTTGTGGTATTTATTCGAAAATAAAATCACTTGTAACTCTGTTGTATTGTTTCTA
>NC_042997.1:52699712-52727212 GCF_006345805.1 Octopus sinensis | reverse complement strand
AATTGTGTCTATTAAAGAGTTTCCTATAAGCATGGTTAACTGGAAAATGTCTATCTATCAGTGCTAGGAAATATTTACCTATATTGAAGGCCACCTCGGGTGAGTAAGGGGGCGTAAACCAGATGACCTTCCTATTTCTATTATTCCTTTTCCTTATTGTTGGGCTGGTGATAGGTGTATATTTTATTTTTTCGCTAAAACCACTATCTTTTAAAGCTTTATTATAAACTGGGGCAACGCTATTGAAGATGTCCTCATTAGATGAGAGGCTAGAAATCCTCTTACTAATATTTTTAACTAAATTTTTGAATACTATAGGGGGATGGCATGAACCTACATTAATATAACTTAGTCTATCATTGGGCTTCCTATAAGGCTTATAAATATTATTATTAAGATCTAAGGAAACGTCTAAGAAATTGACAACCGTCAGGTTAGTGTCTATAGTTATACTAAGTCCGAAGTGTTTCATTAACTGGATAATATCCTTCCTAAAACGATCTTGTGCTGGTCCATTTGTATTAGCTGTTAAGGCGAGGGCATCATCTTTGTAGATGGCGAAATGTACGTTAGGGAATGTCTTACCGAAGGTATCTAGGTATCTCCAAGAAAAAAGCACTTTTTTCGGATAAAACCAAGAACTTATACCTGGTAGATAACAGCAAATACACACAACTCTTACACAACAGCATCATTAATAATTATACTAAGGCTAGGGCACAGACATATAACGAAATTAATAAAGAAGCTAGCGTCATCGCCGCTAAACTTAAATTAGATAAAAAATAGAAACCCTCCCCCAAAAAGAGGCCTTTATTACTATTAAAGACCACAAAGAAAACTTCCTTTCCAACCCTAAATGTAGGCTTATCAACCCAGCCAAGTCAGAACTAGGGATTATTAGCAAGAAATTTTAGATAAAATAAATACGAAAATTAAGACCGATACTAGGCTAGTGCAATGGTCCAATAGTATAGAAGTCGTAGACTGGTTTAAAGCTATTAAGAATAAGAAAAAAGCGAGGTTTACACAATTCGATATTGTTGATTTTTATGCCTCTATCTCTAAAGAACTGCTAGATAAAGCCCTAATCTTCGCTAGTGACTTCATAGAAATTAGTACCAATGATAAGGATATAATCTTCCATGCTAGAAAGACATTACTTTTCAGTGAGAATGCAAAGTGGGTAAAAAACACCGACACGGAGGGCGCTTTCGATGTGAGCATGGGTTCATATGATGGGGCAGGCATCTGTAATCTAATTGGACTCTTTCTCCTAGATACCTTCGGTAAGACATTCCCTAACGTACATTTCGCCATCTACAAAGATGATGCCCTCGCCTTAACAGCTAATACAAATGGACCAGCACAAGATCGTTTTAGGAAGGATATTATCCAGTTAATGAAACACTTCGGACTTAGTATAACTATAGACACTAACCTGACGGTTGTCAATTTCTTAGACGTTTCCTTAGATCTTAATAATAATATTTATAAGCCTTATAGGAAGCCCAATGATAGACTAAGTTATATTAATGTAGGTTCATGCCATCCCCCTATAGTATTCAAAAATTTAGTTAAAAATATTAGTAAGAGGATTTCTAGCCTCTCATCTAATGAGGACATCTTCAATAGCGTTGCCCCAGTTTATAATAAAGCTTTAAAAGATAGTGGTTTTAGCGAAAAAATAAAATATACACCTATCACCAGCCCAACAATAAGGAAAAGGAATAATAGAAATAGGAAGGTCATCTGGTTTACGCCCCCTTACTCACCCGAGGTGGCCTTCAATATAGGTAAATATTTCCTAGCACTGATAGATAGACATTTTCCAGTTAACCATGCTTATAGGAAACTCTTTAATAGACACAATTTAAAAATTAGTTTTAGTTCAACTACCAATTTTAAAAACATAATCAATCATAACATACAAAAAACACAAGAAGAAAACAGCTGTTCATGCAGGAATAAAGAATTGTGCCCGCTAAATGGAGCTTGCATGTCCAAGACCATCATATATGAAGCTACCGTAAACTCTATAACCACTAAAGACACCGTTTCGACGAAGAAATACGTGGGCCTGACAGAGGGTAATTTCAAGGCCAGGTTCAATAACCACACTTTGAGCTTTAGGCACTGGAACAAAAGAAAAGCGACACAATTATCCAATCATATTTGGTCTTTAAGAGATAAAGGTGTCGATTATAACATACAATGGAAGATTTTGGCCAGATGTAAGCCCTATACTAACGGCAGCGGAAGGTGCGGTTTATGCGACATGGAGAGATGGCTTATCTGGAAAAGCAGCTTAGACCCTACCACATGTCTAAATACAAGGACAGAGCTTTTCGGATCATGCCCACATGTGACTAAATTTCTGTTACGTTTTGGTCCCCTAAAGAAAACGGATAGATCATGCTTTCTGTGTTATGTCCCAAGAAGATTTTATATATTTTTATATATTTTTATATATTTTTATGTATTTTTATATAATTTTTATGACGAAAAATGCGAGCGATGTATAAGTACGCAGGCAAAGCAGAGTTATAACAGAGTAATTTCCCTTCATTTTTAACGGTATTTTTTCATAACGTTTTCAAATAGCCAGATAACCGAAGAGATGGTATTGTGGATTTCCACTTCGGCATCTGAAACTCAGAGTTTTATCTTGACTACCGAGTAATGTAACATATTGTATATATATATATATATATATATTATATATATATATATTATATATATATATATATATATTATATATATATATATATTATATATATATATATATATATATAATATATATATACATACATCTGCCAGAAGGTTCGCGAGACTTTTGGCCTACTTGCCAGTAATCTGGAGCCATATCCATCAGCCAGTAATCAAAGAGAAAACAAATCAGTTTATTCATAATTTTAGCTCATCTCAATTCATAATATCTATATCTCAATCTTAATGTGTTTTTTCTTTAAACTCTAACAGCTTAGTATATCTATTTACAGAATTCTGTTTTTAAAAAACGAAAAAGAAAAATGTTATTCATTTATTTATAACTTGGTAGCTGTTTCAAACTACCGCGGAATAAGTGAAACGTCTGTGGTTCATTTTAGCATCATATATCAATTGACTGAAAGATTTTGATAATTTTTTTTTAATTTATGGAAGATTTTTATTTCTTTGATTTATGGAATTTTTACTAAGCTATTAATACAATCACATTTTTTCCTTATTTCTTCTAAGTGTTTTGTAAATTTTTATTCCTACCCACCCAATGCCCCCAATTTATTTATTTTTCAGCAGATTTATAAATGAATAAACATTTCTGATTATCTGTATATTCGTATATGCATAAAATCCGAGATATCATAAGTACCAATTAGTCGTTTTCCAACGTTTTCTAAATCATATTGTTACTTAGGTCCAGTATTATTTACACATAGATGCAAACATGCAAATGAATACACACACACACACACACACACCACACACACACACACAACACACACACATAAGGAGCAAGTTTTGGGAAAAATGTTATCATTATATCCGAAGAAACAACGAAACGTAACACAACACGCCATTTAGCCAACTTCACGTAATGAAAGGAGCAAGAAACATCTTCAGATTGCTAGCAGTGGATATTTTATAGATTCAAATATAATATCCTAATAAGTAGTGAAGCTACAAATTCAGACACCCAGGCAGTCAAATAATTTTCCCATATTATTAGCAAACTCATCAACTTCCTTCCCCAACTAGTATTCAGGGTAAACGAAAACTGCCTTTAGTTTTAGAAATGAATGCCATTCTGCACTCTCATCGCCTAAGAAGGAAAGAAAATGCTCTGGGCTCAAGACCGGAAATGACCTTTCAACACTACTACTTGGCGGTAATACTTCAGGAGAATTCTAGCGTAGATCAATGCTCATTCATCATTCAAAAGAGTCACAATTAATGAGGAGAATATCAAATATGTATGGCTGTGATTTAAAAATCAAGCAAGGAGACTGGAATGACCAGCGAAAGTTTCAAATGAAGGTTTGTTTCATGCTTTTCGCCAGCAGCGAAAAGATATGGCAAAGAACATTATCTTAAATCTAAGGTAATGCTGGTGATTGATAGTGCCCCAGATCACCTCTAGTATCTCGACATCTTTCTGACCTACATTCCTGTCAAAATAGTTTACTTAACACCAACACCCCATCCTTACTACACCCATGAATCAGGGTGTAATTTCTAATGTCAAGGACTACTACCTTAGTTATATTTTCAGGCAACTTGTTGAAGAAACAGATGGCTAAGATAAACAATCAGAGATGTTTGGAAAAACTACCGAATCATGAAAGTCATAGAAGTCATGAAGGAAGCGGGAAGCCCATGAACAGAGTTTCTAATGTATTTGGTCAGAAGGATGTAATGATTTACTGGAATTTGACTAAGAGATCGTGCCAGCAGTCATCAATGATATCGTTGACTAGGTCAGTGAACAGAGATTATAAAACGTCAATAAAGAAGATTTGGAGGAGGTAATAATATCTCATGATATGATTTTTTTTTCTGTTGAAAAGCTACTGTAGTTAGTACCCAAAATGAACCTGACGACCTTTCTAGAGAGTCATTAATATCCTTCCAACAATAGGCACAAGGCCTGAAATTTAGAGCGGGGAGGCTAGTCGATTACATCGACCCCAATACTTAACTGGTACTTCTTTTATTGATGCTGTAAGTATGAAAGGCAAAGTCGACCTTGGCAGAATTTGAACTCGGAACATAAAGACGGATGAAATGCCGTTAAACATTTCGTCCGGCGTGCTAACGATTCTACCAACTAGCCACCTTGAGAAAGCTATTAATATCCTTTCTTCTATAGGCACAAGACCCGAAATTTGGTGGGAGGGGGTTAATCAATTACATCTACCCCAGAATTAAACTGGTACTTATTTTATCGATCCCGAAAGCTAAGCATTTCGTCCGGCGTGCTAACGATTAAGTCAATTGGCTGCCTTTAGAGAGCCGTTAATATCAAGAAGATTTCTTTCTACTGAATTCCTAACAACCGTATCACCGAAATAACAAATATCATAGACCAGCTTGTTGAGAATTACTGGATCTGAAAGCGCATCAGTGAGGCAAACAGGAGTATTCTGTGCATAAATCTGCGAATTTCTTCTGCTGTGAAGGGTGACTGTATATATATATATATATGCTCGCAGTTAGATAGAATTTGCATAAATATGATATATGCTACCAGGTCACACTCACGCACAAGTAACGGCTATGGTTGGTTATGGTGAGATTTGGTTACATTAGTAATTTGTATACGCAACTTTTCATATAAATATAAACGCCTGATGTTTGTCTGACTGTCTACTTCTATGTGTGTGTATGTATATATATATATATACAGGTATATTCCTCAATGTATAAGCTTTTGAATATTTTTCACATATGTAGGTGTGACCACAAATACTCATACCTGCTGATATCTTTGTACCTGAACGTCAAAATTACTTTGGATCGCGAGAGCACTAATGTAAATAAATACTCACATCGGTGTACAACCCCATATATATTTTTGTTTGCTTTATTTCTAACCACACTAGTCCCAGTGAAATTTCGCGTAGGGACCTGTATTGTTAACAGTTCTCCTTCAATATTACATTATGCGAAACTAAGCTGATTCAGGCGGCAAAAATACCAGTGAAAATAGTCACAAACGGTGGGACCGGATCGGTAAATATTTGCCGATATGTCAGAATAATGGACGTTATATTTTTCATTGTTTCTATATGTGTCTATGTATATGTGTCCACATGCATGTGTGCGAGTATGTTTGTGCGCAAATACACACGCACGCACACGTACACACGCATACACGCACATAAGTAAGCACATATATGCAAAACAAAGTGAAAAACATAGTACTCAAATACCGAAGGTAGAATAAGCTTTTTATCAAAGCCGAAAAAGGTCTTCACAAGCTGTTACTCAGAGTTTCACGTTACCGTTCGTCGGACAGTATGCGCGCTCATGTGTGTGTGAGGTCTGATTAAAAAGTATTGGAACTGATACTATAAAAAAGAAAAGTACAATACATATTCGGCATTTAATCTTCGAAGTGATCTTCTGAAATTATAGATTCGTTTCTATTCTTCGAAGCATTCCTGGGGCTCTTTGGGGACGACAGCGAGCAGCTGCCTCGTCACATTCTCTTCGATTTCCTCGACGTCTTGAATTCTTGTTCCTTTCAAGTGGGATTTGATTTTTGCCTTGGTTATCGGGGACATTGAAATAAACCCACGATTCGTCACCTGTTATGACCGTTTTTGAAAGTTAGTGTCCTCTACGACTAAATCAGGGAGATCCCGACCAGCTAAAACACGATCTTCTTTTTTGAGACGGTTTCACTCAAAGGACTTTACTTCCAAGCACTGCTATACGCAACGAAGTTATCGAAAACCTTATAACTTAGTGTGCATGCACGACAGAGATCAAGATCAATCAGTACCAAGAGACTTCCTGTAAATACTTCAGCTCTGTTACCGTAGCAACAGTCCCGATACTTTTTGATCAGAACTCGTACATATATATATATATATATATATACATATATATATGACCGCGTGTGTATCGTTGGAACTTTTTTTCCTCCGTCTTCCCTGCCTTGGATCTTTCCTTTTTCTATGTTTCTGACGAAGAGCTCCTCTCGAAACGTTAAATCCTCCTTCTTTCTTTCCTTCCTGAGCGTCCAATAACACTATACTTGTTTCACGTCCACGCGTTGTTGTGTTTTATATATATATATATATATATATATATATATATATATATATATAAGGTGCCGAGGCAAAGCATGAACTCTCACGTAAAACAAAATTTCGAGGCGATTAGAAAGTGGCAGGCTGCAGTGTATATTCTTTTCAACTCTAGGCACAAGGCCCGAAATTTGGGGAGGGGGGTCAGTCGATTAGATCGACCCCAGTATGCAACTGGTACTTAATTTATCGACCCCGAAAAGATGAAAAGCAAATTCGACCTAGACGGAATTTGAACCCAAAACATACAGACGAAATACTGCTAAGCATTTCACCTGGCGTGCTAACGTTTCTGTCAGCTCGCCGCCTTACTGCAGTGTATATTGATCAAATCAACAATTAGAACCTCATGAAAAGTGCAGACAAGATAAACAATTTTGTCACATCAAGGCGATGTGTGTATGTGTATGAGTGTGTGTGTGTGTGTGTGTTGTGTGTGTGTGTGTGTGTGTGTGTGTGTGTGTGTGTGTACTACTGTCTGCGCGCGCAAGCGTGTACTACGTATGTATATATGTACATATATGCCAAACTGACGATGCAATAAGAAATGCCATGAGATTAGATACTTAAAGCAGAAAGCCTAGCTATTTACACTTGTGGTAGCATGTGTAACGTAAGTGCTCTCTGTAACTAGAAGCTCGAAATACAGAGAAAAAGAAGGACCGGTGTACACGAACAATAACAGCCGGTTCCAGAGGCTGCTATCCCTGCGACGCTGTCATTCGCACTACCTGTTGCAAGTCCGAGGATGGTCGGAGCAGTTCTAAACGAAATACAAGGACATTTTAGACGAAAAACTGTCCAGATAAACAAATAAATGGCTCTACACCAAATGGATCATGTCAAAGATAGGCTGTTTGCAGAGTAATTTTCCACTGCGTTCCAAATGTAACATCTGAATAACAGGCGACATGTTGGCTTTTACTATACTCGAACAGCTCAGAGCCTTTCGTGATTGCAGATGATCTTTTCCTAAGTTGGATTGCATACCTAGCGTGAAGATATCAGCGATGTTAAGTGCTCTGACCCAATCTAGGTTCACGTAGTTTTAATAATATTTTGTTTCAATTGTTGGGATTTTCTATATTCTTCTTGATTTTTCCTTGTAATTATTTGTATGTCTTTGGTTAAATTTTTTACTTGACTTTCAGCGTTCTTTACGCCCCTCCTTCTCTTTTACATAACTCGTTTTTCGACGACACGCATCGTTGGAAGCCCTGTTTGCCACGTTTCATATTTAGTATGTATGGGTGAAATTTTTATGTAATAGCGATCAATGGCTAAATAATGAAAAGATTATTGTTTTTGATGTTGTTGTTATTGATGATGACGATGTTGTTCATTGTCATAGCTCAACGTATTTTAGAAGCTCCGTAAGTTTGTGGCTTGTTTTTCGTTCCCAAAGGGTTGCATTTGTTAATTCTATTATTTTATCTTTGTCAAACCGACCAGAACTGAAAGGAATTACTCGACTCTTCACCACAGGAGACATTTTTTTTTAAATATTTTCAATTCAAAGTAAAATTTTCAAAACGGTTTTCACGCTTTCGTCTTTGACCGCAAGGGAGGGGAATGGGAGATAGTTCTGAAGTGAAACTGTTGTTCGCATCAGAGCTGTGGTAATAACCTTGCAACAGTAGCAACAGCAGCAATAATTGCAGAAGCAGCGGCAAAATGTCAAAGAGAGCAGCATGCAGTAGTATTAAAACCACCACTATTGCCCAAAAATCACCAGCAGGAAAAAATGAATTCACTGGCATCGCTACCGCCCCAGCTGCAGCAAGCTGTAGTTGCGACCAGGGAATGTGTTTTGGTATTTTTTGTAATTTTGATTTGTTGGTGCTCTTTTTGTTGTTGTTTTGGCGCTTTGTGTTGTTGCTGTTGTTAGAGATATAGTAGGCATTGAGAGGGTGGCTCTTTTGTTGTTTTTGTTACTGTTGTTATTGGATATGTTTCCATTTTTGCATTTGGTGCTGCAGCCACTGTTGTGGTTGCGAGCGGTTGCTGATGTTACTACTGCTGTTATTGTTGTTGTTGCTGATGTGGTGTTGGCAGTAATGGAGGCCTTCGCTATCAGCGAAAGCAGTAGGTCTTGAAGGGACCGGTGTTGCCACAGTTGTGACATCTAAGCCTTCTAGACTTTGCAACCAGTATCAACACCAACATCATCAATATCACCATCGTCATAATTACTAAATTTAATTATTACAGGAATTTCTTTTAACAAGGCTGTGGACAAATTTATGTATCAGAGTAGTATAATCGAACCAATATGTTACTGGTTTTTAGTCAATCACGAATATGAGCACAGTCGACCACTGTGGAAAATGCACTAAATTTTGAGCACTATGAAAACAGTTGTTTTTCTTATCATTCTGCTTTTGTTCTAAAAACTATAATAAATCTGTAAATCTTGCAGTATGTATATCCAGTGTTAGGGGCACGAGCAACTCTTATTTGTAATGACACACTCGCTGAACAACAATACTGTAATGAATCTAATAAAGCAAATACAAAATCAAAACCGAGTTCCATTCTTGGTTTAACGCACACTTTATAATACCTTAGTATGATTCATTGCAATGAACTTAATGTTATTCCCGATTACGCAGTCTAGAAAACTTTAAATAGGCATGATCACAAACTTTTGTCATAAAACGCTATTTCTGAAGCAACAAAAATCTTCTTAACGTCTTTTAGAATCCTCAAGAATTAGATTTCTATCACATTTCCATTTGTATAGTTTCCAAAATATCTGTGCGAAGATTTTTGTGATTGGTTTGTATATATTTGGTAGTCAATTCGTTACGTGAAGCTGATGCAGTATTCCTTTTTTTAAAAAATCCTTTATACACAACATATGCTTAAAAACTCTCTTCTTCCACACAAACCCTATTCTAGAAACTTCAAGATATTATCAGTGAGTCATTCTTCACTATGAGAAACTACAACAAAACACAACAGACCTAGATATCAGTCACTAAGTGTTCCGAGAGATTTTTTATGCAGTTCTGTTTTAAATAGCATAATTTCTCATTTAATAAACTGAAGACTTGCAGCTTGTCTTCAAAAGTTTATAATCTAAAATCATTGTTTATTTAGAGTAACTTGCCCTTAAACTGTATTTAATTGTAAGTCAATTTACTATTTGCTTTCGTTACAACCTACAAGTACCTATATTTTCTACGAATATTTTGACAGCTTAATATATATAACACACACACACACACACACACACACATACATGTATGTATATGTGCCTATTCATATCTATTATATAAAAGTCAATGTCTCTGTGTGTGTTCATGTGTTACTTATACATTCGAAAACTACTGCACTGATCTTAATGGAATTTGGAACATAAAATCCAAGCCTAAGGAGAAGGGTAATGTTGTGTGTTTCATACAATTTCATGGAACAAAATTGCTGAATGGATCCTTATGATATTTGGAACTTAGATTCAATGCATAAGGGCGGGTAAAATGCAGTATGGTCTGAATTTGAGATAGCTTAAAGGGGGCAGAATCCCATGAAAATTCATAAATTTTCGATGTTGATGAAATTTCAACCATGGGTAATTGACACACATCAAGAACTATTCTCAAAGTTTCCACTTCTCATGAGGATGCTAAGTCCCTCTAATGGAGGCCTTAACTCCCAAATTTTAGTCATTTTTTATGATCCAAAACCAGTCAAAATGGATCTTTATGAGATTTGGAAATTATATTCTATGCATAAGGGCCATAACCCCTATGAAAATTCATATATTTTTGCTGTTGATGAAATTTAAACCATAGATATTAGACACAAAGTAATATTTCTAAAATTTCATCATGAGGACTTAACACTTACAATTTAGTCATTTTATCCAAGCAAAAACGAATACAGTTGTATTCTTGGAAGCTGTAGGGTCACCCGAGCATAAAAGATGAGCGTTATTTGTAATTCAATGGTACAATAGTGTGAGAGTTTGCTTTGAGATATAACAGAAATATAACGGAAAAGTCTAATTCTTCAATTGTCTGTAACACGGGCAACGCCGGGTATCTCTGCTAGTATATATATATATCGGCGCAGGCTTCCCGATGGTTTGCAAAATTCAGAAGTGGAGATTTCAGCCTTGAAGATGAAGATCGAACAGGACGTCCAGTTGAGTTTGATGATAAGCTCATTGAGGCATTACTTGAAGAAAATCCCGCATTATCAGTTGAAGAATTGGCAATAAAGCTTAGTCCAAACCATATGACTGTTCATTGTCATCTTCAACAACATGGAAAGGTTCCTAAGCTTGGAAAAATGGGTGCAAATGGGTGCATTGCTTCCCGATATCGTGGTTCTAGGTTCAGCCCCACTGCGTAACACCTAGAGCATGTATCTTTTACTATACCCTCGGGCTGACCAAAGCCTTGTGAGGGGATTTGGTTGAAGGAAACTAAAAGAAGCCCGTCACATGTGTGTGTGCGCTTGTGTCTGTGTGTGACTGTGTATGTTCCCCACCACTTCTTGATAACCGGTGCTAGTGTGTTCACGTCTCCGTAACTTAGCAGACTGTAAAAGAGACTGATAGAATAAGTACCAGGTTTAAAAATAAGTAAGTACTGTCGACTCAGTCAATTAAAAAGTCTTCAAGGCAGTGCCCCAGCATAGCAGCAGTCTAATGACTGAAGCAAGTAGAATATAAAAGATTATATATATATATATAAGATTATTGGTTTATTTGTGATGTAATACAAATGTGGTTTATTCGTAAAATTTTGGAATATTCTTCATGGTACTTTCAAAACACTTCATATTCTTATAAATCTATGACCTATGATAATGATAACATAAATGAGCCATAAATGATCACTTGATAGCAACCACCTTTATGTAAGACGCAGCCCACACCTCAGAAGAGCACGTGATAGCAATGAAGTCATTTACATTATGTGCATATTTATAATGATTCACTTTCATTCGAAGATAATATAATTTTCTGTTATTGAATCCAAACTTTTATTATGAAAATGTAGAAATTTGACAGCGTATTTGTTGATAAGAGAAACTCACGTTTCCTCTTGTGGAAGGTCGATTTTATTAAAATAAAATATATTTGATACATGAAGCGGAATATTGGTTTTAGATTCTGCAAAACAGACTTTTGCTTTGGGAATTTTGAAAAAAAATATATACTTATCTTTTTTCTTCCACTATATTTTTAAAGGAATTATCGATTTTATGTCTCAAATTTGACATTAAGAGATAAGGTAATATCACATAACAGATATATACATCGTCCATAAACATCACTAATATTGTCTATCGGAGATATTGATATTTGTCTGGGCTGAGGCGGAAGAAAAAAGAGAGACTGCTATCAGCTTACTTTCGTCAAAACATTATGAGTCTTTCACGGTCTTCAATAAATATGGCCTAAACTAAATATACCAAGCTAATATACAAATATGTGAAGCCATTGATTGAATTATATATATGTGTATATATAAATATACATGAATGTGTATGTATATATATATATATATATATATATATATATATATATATATATATATACACATATACATATATACATACACAACCATATATATATTTAAATATATATATATATATATACATACACAACCATATATATATTTAAATATATATATATATATATATATATATATATGTGTGGTTGTGTATATATGTATATATATATATATGTATGTATGTATGCATGTATGTATATATATATATATGTGTGTATATATAAATATATATATACAAACACACATACATACGCACACACACATATATATATACACGCACATATATACACACACACACATACACACACATACACACACATACACACACACCACATACAGAATGTGAGAAATCGAAACAGAAAGAGTGAGTGAGCGAAGAGAGAGAGAGACAGAAACGGAGAGATTCGTGTGAGTGTGTATGCGTATGCATAGCTCTTTGGATTCACTAGTACTCCGCTCCTCCTAGTAATAAGATCTCCTTCAGGCCTTCCTTTTAGACGTAATTAATAAAACTAGAATTTCATTTTGATGGAATATATATGCGTATTTGCTTATGTATCAGCCCATCCCATAAGTTCTGTCCGAATTTTGAGTAAAGAAAACAAGTGATCAAATGTTATATTTAATTGAAATTTAATCATCAATGTACTTTCCCTGATTATCTATAACTTCCTTCCATCTATTTACAAGTTCTTTTAATCCCATCAATGTAAAACTCTTTTGGTTTCAAAGCGAAGAACTCTCAAATGTCAGTTTCGACCTCCTCCCCCTGGCTTGCGAAAGTTATATCCCCCAAATGATTCTGTAAACTACGAAACAAATGGTACTCTGAAGGAGCAAGGTCGGGAGAATAAGGTGGATGAGGAAATTTTTTCCCAACTAGGCTTTTCGATCTTCTGTGATGAGATTTTTGCAGTGTGGGGTTGCACATTATCTTGATGAAACATCACTCCTTTTCGACTCACTAAAGCGGGTCTTTTTTCCTTCAAAGCTTGGTTCAAGCGCTCCAGTTGCTGTGAGTAGACTTGAGCATTGATTGTTGCATTAGGTGGTAACAATTCAAAGTGAATTACTCCTTTGCAATCCCACCAAATAGAGAGAAGAACCTTTTTTCCATGAAGTTCCTTTCTCGGTTGTGGTTGAGTTTTTTTTTTCCTTTTTACCAAGCCACTGTTTACGACCTTTAAAATTCCGATAGAAGATCTATTTTCCGTCATCAATCATAAGTCTATCCAAAAAGGTTGAAATGAGTTCGTGACTATGGAGAGAAGAGCAGATGTCAACTCGGGATTTGCGGTTGCTTTCGGACAATTCATGAGGCACCCATTTTCCAAGCTTAGGAACCTTTCTATGTTGTTGAAGATGACAATGAACAGTTGTATGGTTTGGACTAAGCTTTATTGCCAATTCTTCAACTGATAATGCGGGATTTTCTTCAAGTAATACCTCAATGAGCTTATCATCAAACTCAACTGGACGTCCTGTTCGATCTTCATCTTCGAGGCTGAAATCTCCACTTCTGAATTTTGCAAACCATCTTTTGCAAGTTTTTTCATTCAAGCATTTTTCCCATAAATTGAGTGTATGTTTCGAATCGCTTCGACTGCAGAGTTTCCTTTTTTGTACTCATAAAGCATTATGTGCCTTAAATGCTCTTTGGATACTTCCATGTTAGAAAGGATTTTAATCAAAGAAATTTTAATTCTATATGATTGATTGATTGATTGATTCTAGTTTCAGCTTATGAGCTGTGGCCATGCTGGGGCACCGCCATTTGGTGTTGCTACTTGGTTTCACTTCATGGAGGCTTTCTAGCAACTGCTATTTGGTGCATGAGAGAGTTCGATGCAGCTGCCCTCATCTGCCCCTCCTGCCGTGAAGTTGGTTCATCTGGGACACCTGACAGGAAGAGATCCAGCTTCATTTTAAAGACATCTGTATCCACCCCATGCAGGTCTCTCAGGTTCTTCGGGAGGATATTGAAGAGCTGTGGGCCTCGGAAGCCCAGGCTATCACAGAATCTTGTCCTACATCTTGATGGCAGGTTTGGAGTCCTAGGCACCACGCAGTGGCGCCCAGTTCTGGCATTTGCGTAACTCTCGATGCCAAAGTTCAGGACACTTCCCTCCAGGATCTTCCAGATGTATATTATGGCATATCTTTCCCGCCTACGCTCCAGGGAATATAATTTTAATCTCTTGAGTCTTTCCCAGTAGCTTACATTCTGCATAGAGGCTATCTTCTTTGTGTAGCTTCGTTGGGTCGCCTCAAGTTCTGTGATCAACTTGACACTAGATGGTGACCATAGCTGAGAGCAATAGTCAAAGTGGCTTAGGACAAGTGTCTTCCAGAGGACCATCATGGTTTCTTGTTCTCTTGTTCTAAAGGTTCTAAGAATCCATCCAGCCAGCCGTCTACATTTCAGTGTCAGTTTAGCAACATGTACATGAAAGGTCGCGTCATCACTCATGTGAATACCCAGGTCACGCACTGATTGTGCCTCTGGGATTGC
Organism: Octopus sinensis; assembly: GCF_006345805.1. Taxonomy (NCBI): domain Eukaryota; kingdom Metazoa; phylum Mollusca; class Cephalopoda; order Octopoda; family Octopodidae; genus Octopus; species Octopus sinensis. Next base: position 52,712,357 of record NC_042997.1, on the reverse strand, counting down.
AATCCCTCCGGGTCCAGTGTATTCATTGGGTATTGCATTCAGTTTTGCATGCTGATAGTATAAAGCTTGAAACTTTCCAGCATTGAACTGCATGCTATTCTTTTCAGCCCACTTGTATATTTCGTCCAGCTCACATTGCAGGTGTTTAGTGTCCTCAGGGTTCTGTATTGCCTGTGAAACTTTTGTATCATCTGCATAACTTGTGATCGTGGCTCTCTGCGTGGCTGAGGGCATGTCTGAGAGGGCCATTATGAACAGTAGTGGTCCCAGAACAGTGCCCTGCGGAACACCGCTCACTATTTGTGTGTTAATGGAGGTGGCCCCATTGGCTACTACCACCTGACTTCTATCCTTCAGAAAGTCATTCTCCCAGTTTTCCAACTATGTTGAGATCACGCAGTTTGTGACATATCATTCCATGATCGACTTTATCAAAGGCCTTTGCAAAGTCGAGATATATCACTTCCACATTTGAGTGGTTGAGCAGCCGTTTCAGCACCCAGTCATAGTGTTGTAGGAGCTGAGTTAAACAGCTTCTCCCTGGTCGGAAACCATGTTGGGTGTCGGGCAGCAAGTCATTCTCTTCAAGGAAGGTGATCAGCTTCCTTCTGACTATTCGTTCCATGACCTTGCTGATGTGTGAGGTCAGAGAGATAGGTCTATAGTTCTTGGCTTCCGCTCTGCTACCTCCTTTATGAATGGGGCATATTTTACCTTCCTTCAGTTTTCCTGGAAGTTTGCCAGCTGCAAGGAAGCTCTGAAAGAGGAACTGCAGTGGTCTTGCTAGGACTCTCTTACATGCTTTTAGGAGGATTGCCGGGAATCCATCGGGGCCAGTAGCTGAGTCTGTTTTCATTTCATCTATAGCCTTGGTTACATCTTCTTCCTTTATATCGATGTAATCTATCGTCGCCGCCTCTGATTTTATATCTGCAGTGTTAAAATAATATTTAATTGATTTAAATGTACACAAATGCATAAAAATAATTTTAAATCCCATTAGACATTCTAAAATACTATTAAATTTCATTCAGTTTAAAAAAAGGTAAAATCGGACAGAACTTATGGGATGACCTGATATAAATAAATGCGTGCGCGCTTTTGTGTGTGTGCGTGTGTGCGCGTGTGTGTGTGCGTGCGCGACGCAATGAGAAGATGTCAGCCGTCTTAAAAGCTATTTTAATGCACATTTATATTAGCGGCCTATCATTCTCGCACCAGTTATGTCAAATGTTAATAGGTTCCAGCATTTTTACCATTTAGAATCTCTTTCAATGTCTCTGGTATGTTTTCTGTTGAGTTTAATACATAGGAGACTTTCTTTCGTCTACAGCAATTGCTTCTGGAACTTGAGAAATTCACAAGTCAAGAGATTGCCTTTAGCATTAGAAAAAACATTTTACAGTACATAATATGAGAATCTTCTGCCAAGTATCTCGTCTTGTCTGTAGTCTTTATCATAACAGATCACTTGAACTACAATGTTCCCCTATCGTATATGTTCTCTACATTCTTTCCCACCCTTCTAAAATCAAGATGCATGTTCTTTAATGCTATTTTATCTCCCAAGACTCTACTTCTCTACAGCATTGTGGTCTACATGAAGTGCGTACTCAGTATCATTTTTCATCATACAGACACTGTCCTTATTCTTCTTCCCTTACACCTATTTCGCCTTCTACACATAAGCTTCAATCCACACGCAAGTCTCAATGTCTATGCCAGAGAATATGTCTTCTTAATGAGAAATACTGAAAAATGTACGCGACCGGAACTTGGATCAAAACGAAATCGCTCTAAATTTCGAGAAACCAAACTCGCAATACAGTACAATACTGTTCGCGACCAGCAAAGAGAATCCACACAACTGCATCAATTACTGGGCGACCTTTCATATACGTATTTTATCCAAATGCTTTTAAATCAGATCCCAATGCTGGATGTTCAAGAACCAAATGAAGGGCAGATTTTCAATCCCAGGATCATCTCGATTCCAAAGAGATATAGTATGTCTATGTAGAGCAAATGTAAACTAAGTTACAGGAGGACCCAGACAGACGGAGAGAATTTCACTTTTTATTAATGTGAGTGTGTGTGTGTGCGTGTGTGTGTGTGTGTGTGTGTGTGTATGTGTGTCTGTCTGTCTGTACACTCACACATACAGAGGAGAGAAAAAGAGACACACAGAGAGAAACACACATGAACACGTGCACATTAAATAAAACACGTGTACATTAAATAAAAAATAGGAACATTGCAAGTATAGAGAAACATTTAGAAAGGAAAGCAAAGAGAAACAGAGAAACAGTGGAGGGGAGAGAGAGGGGGAGAGAGAGGAAGGAGGGAGGCAGACAGACAGACAGACAGACAAACAGAGACAGACAGAGACATCAATATAAGCCATGGTATGCAAGTTGTCATTTGATGATCAATAACAGAATCCATATTTTGATCCCAACATTAAGATTCAAATTATATAAAGCACAATAATTTGTCAGCCATCGATTTGACAGAACAGCGAAATGCTTTTCCTAAATATGCAATACAGTCTTAAACATCTATTTGAACAATAAACTAGAGATCTAACAAACTTATCAAACCATCATTCGAAAATTTGTTTCGTTATAAACACATTCTTAGCTTTGCGTTGAGAAGTGTATATGTGTGAGTACGGTGTAGGTGAACTTGTATATTCAAAATTACTCTCGAATTGCTACAATTAAGCAAACACAGAAATAGTTGTCTATTTATCTACACACACACACACACACACACACTGTCTCTCTCTCTCTCTCTCTCTCTCTCTCTCTCTCTCTCTCTCTCTCTCTCTCTCTCCTCTCTCTCTCTCTCTATCTATCTATCTATCTATCTATCTATCTATCTATCTATCTATCTATCTATCTATCTATCTATCTATCTATCTATCTCTTTATTTTTCTCAACGGATCTTAGTACAGGTGACGCTATTATTTGGCCCACACGTACATTCATACATCTACACAAACATAAAGACACTCGAAATATATGTGTGTATGTGTAAGTGTATATGTATGTATGTATGTATGTATGTATGTATGTATGTATGTATGTATGTATGTGTGTATGTGCGCGTGTGGGTGTGTGTATTTGTGTGTGTGTGTGTAAATGCAAGCGTACAATTAATACGCATATATTTGTGCATACTGACAATGCCGACAAAACAACCTATCTTTCAGTCGATTGGTAGGACACTCAAGTATGTATATATATGTGTGTGTGTGTGTGTGTGTGTGTGTGTGTGTGCCTAAGTATATTTGAACAACCGAAGTTTTCTTGTAAACAAACGTATTTAGAAACTGTCCTCAATGATAAATACGCGAGTCAATGAAGATATATATATATATATATATGTATATACAACCGTCTGTACATTGATGTACTCATGCTAAGTGCTTCTGTAAACAAAGATTTCAATAATGAATGAATTTCGACAACGAAAGTAACAACGAAGAGCTATGGTAAATAGCATATTCACTAAACTATGCTTCCCCGCCAGCACACGATATATGCACTCTCTCTCTCTCTCTCTCTCTCATTCACACAGCATCATATAACCACTCTCTAAACCACACCATATAACCACTCTCTAAAACTGTATGCACAAACATACAGATGCATGCACACATACGCACATACTCACAGCCTTACAGTCAACCATACACACATACATATATTTAGTGACAGACGTATTCACAATCGTAGAAATGCAAGCATATACGTATACAGCTCTTACACAAAATCAATCGTAAGACTGAAGTCAAAGCACTTGACAGATTAAATAGTTCTGCAGTCTTTCTGTCGGCTATTCAGACGCTGCGTGTGTCTTTATGTGGAAGGTTATATTTGAGTATGTGAACGAGTTTATCTGTAGGCATAGTATTTGTTAGAAAGTGCTAGTATGCCTGCATCACTCTTCTACGCTAACACACGATTTGATGGCTTTGATAAAAATACGCACGCGCACACACACATTTCAAGACATACATACCATACGTATGTATGTATGTAGTATGTATGTATGTATGTATGTATGTATGTGTATAGGCGCATATAATTGTGTGTACATAATATATATATGTAAATATATATATATGCCTATATATATATATATATATATATATATATATATATATATATATATATATATATATATATATATATATATATATATATATATATATATATACATATACATATATATATACACACACACGCACATATATACACACACACATATGTATGCATGTATTTCTGTATTTCTGTATGTATGTATAAAGAAGAGAGAGATGTGAGAGAGGAAATGAAACTATATGTATATATGTGTGTATATACATTCATATATGCATACATAATTGCACACATATGCTCACACACACAGACATTCACATACATACATACATACATACATACATACATACATACATACATACATATATACATACATACATATATACATACATACATACATACATACATACATACATACATACATACATACATATACACACACATATAATGAAAGAAAGTGAAACGAGAGAGAGACGGTTGGGCAACAGTCATAAAACAAAAGAAGCACAAATGTGTGTGAGTGCGCGCGTGTATGAGTATAGGTATGTGATTAAAACTGTTCTTCCTAAACTCGTGCTCTTGTGTTCGGCCCTTGAACAACTTTGCACTATAGCCAGAGCCAACAAATTCCTTATAAGTGAATTTGCTAGAGAGAAACTGTGCGGCTGTAAAGAAGCATGTCGAACGTGTGTGGATATGTGTGTCTATGCTTTTCCAGTTAAGTCTGACGGAAGGATCTGTGCTTATGACTTTCTTATGTAGATCATCTGAAAACACTTGCAGAAAAGAAAGATGTGAGTGGAGAGAATATGACAGAAGATCGATGTTCTTGGGAGGAAGGACTAATGTAAGACGAGGGATTTGAACGCAACGAAAATGGTTTAACGATGAAGAGACGAATGAGCCGAGGTTCCGGAGTAGACAGACAGCTTTGCCATTATAGCAGCGATAGAAACGATCGAGAAGAGATAATACGGTTGTGAGCTAACGGCTGGAGCGTATCTGTTGATGCCGTTCAATCGGGTGATTTGGCATCAATATAAATGCGGTCCAGAATGTCTCATATGCATAAGTAGCAGCACCATTCCAGACGTGGGAACAATCCTTCATGGCAAGCATCACTTGAGCCTTATACAGTGTCAGTAACTATTGGGGTCTGGAATATTTTCTGGTTCTGAAAGAGAAGACCCAGTTTGGGAAGACGGTTCTAGCAATGTCTAAGGTGTACTTCCGTCATGTATGTATTCTTGCAAGTATATGTATGTGTATGTATATTATGACGATGTTTGTTCATCGTTGATAAAAATGACCGAGAATCTCTGGTGGATCTGGAAGTTGATGAGGCCTATACGGACTACAGATTCTCTCCCACGTATAAGGTACGTTTGGGATGGTGCGTCGCTTGGTGTAATGTTCAAGCTTACTTTGCGAACTCAACACTTCTTAGCAGCAGAATCCGTTTTTTTTTTGTTTTTTGATTTTTTTGCTTTGAACAATTTGGACGCCTATTGTTCCAGTTGTGTCGGTTTTGAACATTCCAGGTCACAGAAGTTAAACATTATTTTTATATATGCATACGTACATAAGTGAATACATACAAACATGCGTGCATAAATGCCCAAACCATTATATATATCTTTATGTCTTTCTAGTTTTAGTACATAAATTAAATGCAATGTAAGGCAAATGAGAAAAAATTGCTAATACAGAAGATGCTTTACAATATAATGAAAAGTTAGTTTGTTTACGATCGAAGTGTCCTAAGAAGAATGGCTGTTTTCATTGGCAATGGTGCCACCTCTCTCTTTCTCTTCCTCTTTTCATTTCTCTGACACACTCACACACACACACCAATAATACCAACATGACCATCAAAAGATAGCGTGTGAATATTATTGATGAGGAGAAAGTGATGATTTTATGTTTCTTTACTAAAATACAAGCCTCCCCGGCGGGGAATAGGACCCCAATCTCCCGCATGACAGGCGGGGATATTTACCACTATACTACCGAGGAATTTTAAAGCTGCTAATGTTACGAGAAAATATGATGAAGGATGAGTAAATTTCCATTGGTGACTTTGATTGAATGTAAGGAGAAATCGGAGCATCAGTGACTGAAAGTAAAAGGGCTTTATATCGTGAGTAGTTGAGAGAAAAATTACTCAGTATGACAAGAAAAAAGAAATTTAAGTTTTACAATAAGGAAATTTTTATCGATTAGGTGGATGGTCCATTTCAAAAGGCATTGAAATTATAACAAGAATTAAAAGCTTTTTATTCTAGTCTCATGTTTTGGAACAATCTAAAAATGTTACAGATATTTCGTTCGAAAATATTTTTTACACTGAAGAGGAAATCATATCTCACGCACAAAGTTTTAGTAACACTAAGAATTAACGCTTTTAATAACAGTTTAGTAATCCTGATATCAGTGGAAAGAGAGAATTTTAAAGTTGGAGCAGAAACAGTGATGTAGTTCTTTTTCTAGTGACAAATGGTATTTTCATTCCTTCTGTTGTTAAATACTAGCACATTATCACATCAAAGAACTTCCGTTGAAACGCACAACAAAAGTCTTCTGTGATGGAAGTGGCGGATGTTTGCTTAAATCTACCACCCTACTCATTGGATAGTCTTGAAATCTGCATGGAAAAGACAACCTATGAGATATTCGTTCGATCTTCAAGTATTTTTTCTTTTCTTTCTTTTTTTTTTTTTACATTATTAACATGCTTGAAAGCAGGTAAAAACTAGTATGAAAGAAATATACAAACTATTTGAGCGTAAAATACAAAGACGAAATATGGTGTACCTCAATGCAGACTTTCTTCTTTGCTTTTAGATCAAAGCATCTTTCTTCTCGTATTCTGAAAATGTCTAATTGTCCCCTATTTATCATTACAATTTCATATCTTGACATATTTTCCAACTCTTGTGAAGTATCCACTTTCAAAAAACAACTTCCAATGAACACTATGAGTTATGGTGTTAACTTAATAAAATAAAAATGACAGAAAATCTAACAAGCCATATCATGCAAACATAATTTCGAAAATATCATCAGATTATTTTCCATGCTTTTTCAGTCTCTTCGAAAAATCTTTCAACTTTGTTATTGCAAACAAATCAATAGAAAATGATCACTATTTTATCAAATATATTTTAAATGACTCCATTAAATATACTGGTTAAAGAACTGGGTTAGCTTCTAAACAATTTACTTTTACTGCCCAACATTCCTGAAAGACATCGATTTCGTCTTAAAAAGGAAGACACTGCATTTTGACGATCAGTATGAAAAATAAAACTTCAAAAATAGAGATAACGATATTAGGAAACGCCTGCTTTATAATATCGCTGTGAATTCTGAAAAAGTGGCTATTAAAATATGAGAAGGAATGAAATGCTAATGTAATGTGGTGGATTAAGAAATTACATGTGTGTGTGTGTGTGTGTGTGTGGTGTGTGTGTGTGTGTGTGTGTGTGTGTGTGTGTGTGTGTGTATGAAGTTTGTATTTAAAACCAAAATGCTTTGATAAAAGATATTCTGTGAAAAGCAACACAAGAACATTCCCTTCTGTACGTCTACAATGAATACAATTGTTACTGAATATATACTTGGATACATAATCGATGTATGAATATATGTCTCTCTCTTTCTCTCTCTTTCTCTCTCTCTATGTGTGTGTGTGTGTAGCCAGAAACATTTAAAAGTACGATGTGCATGTGTATGTGTGTGTTTGTAAAGAGCTAGAGAGATGGATAGAGAAACAAAGAGTGGGGTGAAAATGTATATATATATATATATTATATATATATAATATATATAATATGTAAAAAAATATCTTTAAAGTGATGTTGATAAAGAAATATATGAAAATACTGCATGTATGTAAGTATGAATGTACGATGTATGTGTATATGCTTGTGTGTATGTGTGTGTGTGTATGTGTGTGTGTGTGTGCAGTAAGAATGTATGACTACAGAAGTAGACCGAAATATATATTTGCTTTGCGAATATATATGTGCTTGTAAAATTTAACGTAAATATATGGTTTTATATACACATACATGCATATGTATATTACATACATGAATACATACATACATACATACGTACGTACGTGCTTACATATATATGCTATAATATATACAGATACACACACACACACACACACACACACACACACACACACACACACATATATATATATAGCTAGATAGCTAGATAAATAAATAGATAGATAGATAGATAGATAGATAGATAGATAGATAGATAGATAGATAGATAGATAGATATACACAGATATATATATATATATATATATATATATATTTATATTCTATATACATGCATACCATACACATACGTATACATACAGTCATAAATAAACACATAAACACATGTGTCACTCCATCTACACAAATACATACACAAAAAGCGTTCGAACGCACATACATACAAACACATTCACACACACACAAGCACGAACACACAAGCACACACACACAAACACATACATTCAAGCGCATTGCAATTCAATATTATACATTACAATTATCTTTTTCGCTTTCTGTATTTAAAGTCTTTTTTTTTTCTCTCTCTCTCTTCTTTTCTTTTCTCTCTTTTTCGAGCGTTACTTCGTCTGAAATATTAGCCAATTATATTCTATTTAATCTAGTTTAAGGGGAAAAAATTATGGCTGTAATTGACAGAGATGACAAAGGCGAATAGTGTTTGAAGTCTCAAAGATAAAAGCAAAGTTGCAGTATGAGTAATAACAAAATGAAATAAAATAAAATAAAAATGCCTCTCATCTTCTTCTTTCTGACGCCGTCATAAAGATGATGAATTGGATATATGTATGTGTAAGCGGATGTGAATGAAAGGGGGTGCAACAATCGACTATACATAACAAGCAGCGATCTAATGATACATTCTGGTGGTGTGAGTTTCTTTGTGTTAATATTGTTAACATATGTATGTATGTACATATATATATGTATGTATACACACACACACACACACACACACACACACACATATATATATATATGTATTTATACATATAATAATACATATATGCACATACACATATATGCATATACAGAAATATTATATACATATACACACGTATATTATATATATATATATTATATATATATATATATATATATATAGGCACACAAACACACCAGAGACACAACCCACACACGTGTTTAATTATCCTATTATCTGTTCTATATGTCTGCGTATACGCACTCGTATGTTGCCTACAACTATACGTATACGCGTGTAAATATGGCTGCCTCTATGTGTGACGCATAAATCTACATATCTGTTGCACATGGATGCATACATCAGTGTCTTTTATAACACTTTATACAGTAAGTACACATGAATATTTTTTTTTATGATTTCATTTCATTTGGAGATAGGGGATATATATTAGCTTGAATATGGTTAACAATGCTTGCATACATGCAGCTCGAAACGCATTTATACATGTACATATGGGGAGAGATAGATAGATTGAGAGGGGGGAGAGAGGGGAATAAAAGGGGAGGGAGGAAGAGAGAGAGATGAAGATATGAGGAGAAAGAAAGAGAGAGAAAAAAAAATGAAAAGCTGAAAGAAAAAAAAGCTGGCAATGACTTTCCTGTTTATTTGCAACTCTCGATGTTACTATGGATCATTATCCTGAAAAATGACATCTTTGCTGCTTGTTCTATTGTGATTATGGTGTTTGTGGTTTTGCAAGGAAGATGGATAATGGTAACGACGGTGATGACGATAATGATAATCATGGTAATGATGATGACGATGATGATGATGATGATGAAAAGGAGATGGCGAAGATGGAGGCATCGACGTTGACGATGATGATGTTTTGTTTTTTTTATATGATAGGGAGCCGGGAGAGGATGGCACCGATTAACGATGGTGATGGTGATGGTGATGGTAATCATGGAAGAGGAGAAGGAGTGGGAAATGATGACAGAACGAACGATGGTGAGGAGGGAAAGAGGATGGTGTGGAAGATGACAACGATGATGTGACATAGCAAAGGACGACATCGACGATGACAATGATGATGATGATGACGGCGACAATGGTGATGATGATGATGATGATGATGATGATGATGATGATGGTGATGGTGATGGTGATGGTGATGGTGATGGTGATGGTGATGATGAAGTGGGGATAGAGGGGAATAAAAAGAAAAGGGGAGAAGTGGAGGAGAGGTGGAGGAGGGGGGATGAGTAGAGGAGGAGTTGAGAAGGAAGGGGTGCAGGAGGGGAGGAAGAGGAGGAGAGGAGGCGGAGAGGACCAGTGGTGATGATAATGAGACTGACGATGACACGAATGATGATCATGAGAAATGATATAATGGCGATAATGATGAGAATGAGAATGTTGGTGATATAACATGGTGGAAGTTCAATATGAAAGTAGCTTGGAAGCTCTTTTATTTCATATTAATTATATTTTCAAAAAAACAATAAATACAGCAAAAACTATGTTCCTTATTGATTATATTCACAATGTAATAGACTTTGACATCTCACAAACCATCTTCCAGATAGTTACGTTATACAAACGATTATTTCTACACGAATATTTTTGATTTTTTTTCAAAGAATTTATTATGGTTTTTAATGCTGTAAGGCAGTGTTATTTGTGGTTGCTCGCGCGGGTGTCTGCATAGATGTGTATTAACACATGTCTATGAATATGTGTATGGACATGTTATGTGTTTATGTGAGTGTTTCTGTGTATGCGCGTGTGTGTGTATGCGCGCGTAATCATGCTTTTGCTTTAACAATATAAGCATATTGTCACGGCAAGACCATCATACTATATATGTAAGCAATCTATGTGCATGTATGAATGTAGATATGCGAGTATACATGTATATATATATATATATATTATATATATAATATATTTTTTCATATTTACGTATAGTATATGTATATCTTATATATATCTATATATATGTGTGTGTGTGTGTGTATTGGTTAGATAAAGAAAGTAAATGAAAATTAAAGGGGAGATAAGTAGTAAAAGAAGCAAAGGAACGAATCAATCTTACAGAAATCGTGGACTATCATTCAATTTAGGAAAAGCTGTAGACAACATTCACCAGTGGTTGGCACGGTATCGACTTATTATGAATATGTACACCAGTGAAAATTGTAATTCACCATGGAGTCTTACTACACATGGTGATGTGTCTGATGGAAAAATATGACACTGCAAGCGTTGTAAAAGCAAATCTGTTCACTACTGCAATTTTCCTTTGTTTTCTTTTCCTTTTGTAGTTTATGCTCTACCGTCTCGCATAGTTCCGACCTTACACAGCCTTCTTTAAATATATGTTTATATTTATATATATGTAGTGTAAAGAGAGTTAGCGGTTATAAATACTCCGGAACTAAGGGATAAACTATCCTAGCTCCCGGTAATAATCAATTATAGGTACCCACTAAATTATTTTTATATAATATATATATATATATATATTACGCAATTTTTAATAACTTCCTTAATTTTACACACAGCTAACAACTTGCAAGACTAATTGTGAAAATTTGGTGGCAATGTAATATAAGCACAGCCTGTTGACTGTAATAGTATTTTTGCACTCACTTTGAGTTAATATATCTTTGTTTATAATTTTTAATGATTAGATTTAATTAGTATTTCATTCTTATCTTAGGGTTTTTGTTATTGCTTTTAAAGTATGGTTGGTAAATTGTTTGAATTGAGGTAACTTTACTCATAGTATTAATTTTGCCGTGGTATATATTTATGAACAACATAGACATATATGGTTGTATAATATATCAAATAGTATGCAACACATACTCGTAATTTATTTAAAATTATCTCTGCCACTAGGGGATGCATCAGTTACTGAATGATAGTTGAGATGGGGAGATAATCTCCAGAATCAACAATTCCATATATGTTGATATGCCATTAAGGAAAAGGACAGATATGTTGTTTGGCGGTAAGAGGACAGTCGTTGACATTTTTTAGGCTCCATAGCCGTCATCAGTACGACAGTTGCTCGTGTGTGTGTGTGGTGTGTGTGTGTGTGTGTGTGTGTGTGTGTGTGTGTGTGTGTGTGTGATTATTCAGTTTTATTTCAAGATTTCTTGCCAATAGAGAAAGAAACGACTTCTAACCTAGATCCAAGGCTCTTTCACTGGAATTTCAACATCAACGGGGTATTTTTGTATATATGTATGCATCTAAATATATATAATATATATATATGTCGCAAACAAGACATATATATATATATATATAAATGCAGATTTGTATGTTATGTTTTATGAATGAACTCTAATGCATATAGTTGCATGTCCAGACATGCTCATATAAACTTATACAATAAACTTCTGGAAAGTTTTACAGATTTTTACAGTTCCGATGATGGCTTGGATCTGTAGTCTTCGAATCAGCTTTCTCTTTTCTGATTTTGAAAAGTCTAATTTCTCCAGATTGTTATTTAGGTTGTCT
>NC_042997.1:52617106-52689606 GCF_006345805.1 Octopus sinensis | reverse complement strand
TGCTAGTTGATAGTGTAGAAGGGAGGGAAAGAGTAAGGAATGCACGGTGCTGACTAGAAAAGCAGAAAGGATAAAGGTGGCATCATCTTCGCTCGATATACAGAGTGGTGACATTTACTAGAGATGACCCGAAAGTTGTTCCTCTTCGATTACTATTGCAAACAACAGTAGCTTTCTTCAACCGAATACACGTCGTCGATTGGTTGAAATTACCCTATAACGACAACTTTAACACGAAATAACTGCTAAAATACGAAATTTTATCAAAAACGTTCAGAGTAAACCGTGCTCTACGTGAGAAATTCTACCAGTATTCGAAGTTTGAAATTGTTTAGTTCAAAAAAATCAATTAAAAATTCCGTGACTGAGATCGAATAGATCTGTTGTTTCCATTGATAATTATTCTTCTCTTCTCCCGGCCTGACGGGCATGCTGTAAAAACTTTTGATAATAGGATGCTCTCTTGTCCTCTTTGTTTGGATGTTATCACTCGACACGTGATATCCACGCTATACGCATAGACAGCTTTCTTCAAGCGGATGTAGATTTTCTTCAATGCCTTGATCTTTCAACCAGTTCAACACAACTTGCTTCTCTGCCGAATCAAAGCTTTTCTCATAAGCAATGAATGTTGTCGCAATAGCATATCGTATTCCTTTTACTCGTTTCAGGCATTGGACTGCGGCCATGCTGGGCTGCACCTTGAAGGGTTCAGTCGAACAAATCTACTTCAGTACTTATATTTTAATGCCTGTTACTTATAGTTGCGTCTCTTTTGTCGAAACGCCAACTTACAAGGATGTCAACAAACCAATACGTTAAGCAGAGGTTGAAGACAAACACAAGACATACACAAAGACACGCGCACACGCATACACACACGCGCACTCACACACACACACATACGCACACACACACATACACATACATATACAACGAATTTCCTCACAGTTTCCGTCAATCCGAGGCTGTTGTAGAAGACACCCAAGGTAGCGTGTAGTGGGTTTGAAACCAAAACAACGTGGTTGCAAAACGAGCTTCCTAACCACGCAGCTATAATTCTCTTTGATCATACACGGCTTGTATAGTTCGGCAAGTTCTCTCGGAATTTCGATTCCATCAAAGATGGTATCGATCGAGGAGATTGTTGTCGAGTATTTTCCTTCTTGACATCTGTTTGAGTATATATTTCACTGCCCAGTTGGTGACTTCGGGCACTACAATGTAAGATTATTGATTCTCTCGATAGGTCTACACCGTTATAAAATATACATTTTCATCATCATCATCATCATCATCATCATCATCATCATCATCATCATCATCAATTTCCGCTGTCTCCGCCTGTGGCAGACTGCACACGAACATCAGACAATTTCCTCCATAGTATTCGATCTTTGGCAAGAGCGTTCAGGGAAGTTATGTTAAGACATGTCCATGTCGCGGTGTTACCTCCCATTTCTTAGATTGCCGGCCTCTGGTTCTCTTTCCATTAATCATGTTTTCCAAACAGATCTTGCTGACTCTACAAACTAACTATTCGCTTAGTATGGCCACACAGTTTCAGTACTTTATTTATGATGACTGGAGGTCATTTTGTTATTTGTCTTAGATCTTCGATTCTGACATGGTCTGAGAATTTGATATTGGTAATAAGTCGCATTAAATGATCCTGAAAGATTTCCAGTTTCTGTAATGCAACAGAAATCCAATTGACACATTCTAGCTCATATAAAACCACTGGAAGAACATATATGTGGTAGATGCATCAATTTATGTGGTATGGGATCCGTTTTCAAGTAAGTGCAATTTTCTTCGTATCAAAGGCTGCAACTTACTCTTTATTCTTTTCATCCCACACATCCCATTCTTTCCTTCATCTTTTCTATCCATCTATCATTCACTTTCTACTTGTTTAAACCTCCATTTCTCCTTTAATTCTCTTTCTCTCTTCCTTCTCTTCTGACGTCAAATTTCTTAACGGTATTTTAAAATTACCAGCGTTACTTATCCACCTGTTTTCCATACATATTACATATAATATATTATAGTTTCTTATATCTGCAAAAACGGGTTATTGATGAGCAGTGTTCTTTAAGATCTCCTCCCTGATAAGATTGATGCATTTTTCCACATTATTCTTTGCCTCGGATTTATTTTAATGCATCACTTGAAACATATATCAGTGACATGGTGATATAAATGATTTAAATGACATCTTGTGCGTTTGTCTCCATTTTCTATTATTCCTATATATATATATATATATATATAAAGATTCAGTTGGATTAGGTATTTAAATCGAGGCACCTTGCCAGTTCGGTATATTCCGCACATCTTCAAGTTAGGTGAACAGAATGTAAATAAGTAACAAGGATGTACAGGTGTCAATACATTACGGTCGTTTCAAGTGGCTCCATTTAATTAATCAATGAAAATATTACGTCAATTTGAAAGAAACTGCTCTTTTCAAATGCAAATGACCATATAGATTTCAAAAATAAGGGATAAACCACTTTTAACAAATTTACATAAATAATAGAAACGAAAATAATTATATTTTTCCTTGTTATATCTGTAGCAGAATCACACGTATTCTATTTTTGATGTAAATTTGTTTTAAATGGTTTATCCATTATGTTGGAAATTTATATGATCATCTGCGTCTGAAGATAGCGTTTTGTTTCAAACTGATGTAATGTTTTTATTAATCAATTAAATGGAGCCGCTTGAAACGGCCGCAATGTATTGACACCTGTACACCCTTGCCACACACAACACACACAACACACACACACACACACACACACACACACATATATATATATATAATATATATATATATATATATATATATATATATATATATAT
Organism: Octopus sinensis; assembly: GCF_006345805.1. Classification (NCBI taxonomy): domain Eukaryota; kingdom Metazoa; phylum Mollusca; class Cephalopoda; order Octopoda; family Octopodidae; genus Octopus; species Octopus sinensis. The sequence goes on along the minus strand of NC_042997.1, from coordinate 52,686,735 downwards.
ATATATATAAAGGCGCATGGCTCAGTGGTTAGAGCGTCTGGCTCACAATCACTAGGTAGTGAGTTCGATTCTCGGATCGGGCTGTATGTTGTGTTCTTGAGTAAGAGACTTTATTTCCCGTTGCTTTAGTTCACTCATCTGTAGAAATGAATTACCTTTCCCTTGGATAACATCAGTGGCATGGAAGAGGGCTGCTATGCATGGCCTTCCATAAACAACCTTACTCGCGTGCACACACAATTGTACACACACGTATATATATGCACACACGCACGCGCACACACACAAAAGGGACATTATATGCGTGTGCACATATATGTATATATGAGAATTTATAATGTCTATATATTCAAACATGTTTATGAATACATGCGCTTAATTTCTTGTGTATGTTTTTGTTTGCGTGACTTATCATACATATATACACACATACATACATACAAGCGTGCAATTATATAGATATCTGCATATGCACATGTGTATATGTATATACGTATATATATGTGTGTATGTGTGTCTTTGTGTATGTATATAATATATATATATATATATATATATATGTATATGTGTATATGTATATTATATGTGTATGTGTATCTATATATATATATATATATATATATATATAATATATATATATATATATATATATGTATATATGTATATGTATATTATATGTGTATGTGTATATATATATGTTTGTGTGTGTATATATATATATATATATGTATATTATATGTGTATGTGTACATATATATATACACGCTGCGACGTTGAACTTACTATTTGCCTAAACTCAGGCAATAATGTTCAAAATCAATCATGAAAAAACAAAAAAGGAGAAACATAATACTAATTCTTTAAAGTCTCCAGGTATTTCACGAAATTATATCTTTTCTGTTTCGCTACTTTACTTCTCTCTTAATTTTACGGCCCCATGCACACCTTGTGAAGTGTAACGCTTATTTGAAATAGAGAAGGTGTCTAGAGAGAAAGGAAGCGTTGTGGAGATGAAAAATACGATTGAAACGCGAGTGTCAGAGAGAGAGAGAGTATTCTTGTATAAAAGAACCAAGGGAAGATTAAAAAGATGAATAGAGTTTTGGGGAGCAACAGAAATTACTAATAAGCTAAAAGAAAAAAAAGCACTAATATTTAATGCCACCAAAATATATCATTCAGTAAACATATTGGAAGAGGGAATCGATTTAAGAGCCAGTTAAAAGAAGCCACCGCTTACCTTCTATGCGTTAAAATACACCACATTTATTTCTTTTAATTTTGTAAATGAAAACAAAATTTATCTTCGTACTGATTTTTATATTATGGAAGTTTACAGACACGCACGCACATTCTCTGTCTCTGTCTGTCTGTCTCTGACTGTATGTCCCTCTCTCCCTCTATTCCCCTCTCTCTCTTCTCTCTCTCTCTATCTATCTATCTCACACACATACACACAGATTCACATAGAAGAGCATACACACTCGACATTGACGATTGTTTTAGAAAATTTACGGCGAACATAAAACCGGGATTCGAAAAGAAGCAAAATGAAACTAGGAATGTACAAAAATAAACTTATCTCCTGAGTATGGGAAACGATTAAGTAACGTTTTAAATATCGGTTATTAAACATCACTGTCATAGATTTCTGTTTTCGTTTCTCAACAGTATGAAGTAGTTAATTCATGAAGATAACATCGCATAAAATAATACATTTGTTATTAAAATGAAAGATGCACGTAAAAATATTTGCAAATTTACAATTCAGCTGAAATTTCTCTTTTGCAAACTTACAAATAATATTTTCGTTTACATTTGGAAATGAGTTGTCAGAAAGAGAGAAAGAGAGAGAGAGAGAGAGAGAGAGAGAGAGAGAGAGAGAGAGAGAGAGAGAGAGAGAGAGAGAGAGCGGGGTGTTGAGGGTTGCATAACTCCAGTTTAGTGTCCCTCCACCTATTTTGATTCTCACAACTTTCTGAAAAATACACATTTTTTAATGAAATTTTGCAGAAATAAGTTTTTGATGGAGTGGATTGCGATTATGTCGAGAAAAATTAGAAAAATAATAGCATTTATTGCAAATATACAAATGAGAAGTTTATTTTATTTTATTTTAAAGTAACAAATATTTATATTTTAAAAATCAATATTCATTTCATCGTGTATCAGCACCAAGAAATTTGATAACAGTTAAATTCCAATTATTGTATGTATGTCATATTTCCTGATATTACTCGAGGTGGTAAAAGTATGTTTCAAAACTTGCACGTCATATGACGCATAACATTTTAGTAATAATATTCAATATCCTTTTCTACTTTTTGTGGGAGTGGCCAGTCGATTAGATCGACTCCATTACGACCCCGAAAGTCGACCTCGGCGGAATTTGAACTCAGAACGTAAAGACAGACGAAATACCTATTTCTTTACTACCCACAAGGGGCTAAACACAGTAAGGACAGACAAACGGATTAAGTCGATTATATCGACCCAAGTGCGTAACTGGTACTTATTAAATCGACCCCGAAAGGATGAAAGGCAAAGTCGACCTCGGCGGAATTTGAACTCAGAACGTAACCGCAGACGAAATAAGGCTACGTATTTCACCTGGCATGCGAACGTTTCTACCTGCTCGCCGCCTTAAATAATATTCAATATCAAATGTATTTTAATCACGATTTAAATAATTGCTATATATACTTCTTAATAACAATAATTTTGTATCATTATAGAAATTACAAATTGCATTAAAGTCACCGAAAGATTTTAAAATATATTTGAAATGCTGATTTAGTATTCTCCCGTGATTATTGTCGATTATAAGTTTTTTTGCTTTTTTTTATGGTCGACAGCTCAGCAAAAGATCATCAATTTGCAAAATAGCATTTATGCGTATCAGAATGGCTCACCTTCGATTAAAGATATTAGAAAACGAAAACCCTTTCATGTTAATAATTTATAGACGGTTTTTCTGTGACTTCCCCATTTTTATTTTAAGGTTGGGAACAGGTTATTGAATAATGTAGTGCTAGATATCCTTTGGTTATATGTAAGTTCGATCAAGGCTGAGCTGTGATTAAACAACATTAAACGGCCAAGTTTTGTCTGTGACACTTTTTATGAGATAGTTTTGTTCCGACATTATTGTTGCTATTTTTCTCTCTGATTCTTATCCTATAATTTTAATTTCCCGCTATTCGACTATAGAGGGATAAAAAAAAAAGTCGATCACGGCAGGGTTTGAATTAAAACATGGAAACGAAGGTAACTAAATATCGATAATCATTTTGCTCGTCGCACTGCCGGTTCTGCAAACAACTGCTCTATGTATCACAAAAGCTACTGTGGCCACACGATCTGCTTGAAATAGCTCCCAAATCTCCTTCAAATCACACAGGTGAAAACTATGGAGCCGCTAGGGGTCGCTCGACCAACTATAAATTGCAATCGAATTTCCTTCAGTTGACGCACTTTCCTATTTTTTTAAGGTTGGGAACGGGTTATTAAATAATAGTGTGAGATAAACCCTGCGAATACAATTTTGTACAGGACGTCACCAACGGTGCAAATAACATGAAATACGTAAGCAAACGAGTGAAATACGTAAACAACGAGAAGAAATGGAAAACAGGATATGTAAACATAGAGACAGTTGTCGCCTGTCTATCTACTCCTCATTTCGAGCATTCAACGATAATATGAGTCTTCAAATACAGTTGCTCCCATAAATTCTAAACTAGACCAGAATGAGAGGAAAATAGTGAACGCTGGGAGAAACATTTTTTTTGAAAAGAGAAAAGATAGAAGACAGAAAGAAAAAACACGTCGGTCCTTTTAAACGTCCGTGCAAGAAAAGAAATATGGTCATGTAATGAAAAGAAAGACGGATGATGGTCACGTGTGAACAACGAGAGAGAGAAAAAAAGAAAGAGAGGGAGAGATACAGATAGAAAACTGTGAATGGGGGGGGAGAAAAAGGGAATTAGAGAAGGATGAAAGAAGAAAACGGTATAGAGTAGAAACACACACACACACGTGAAGATGGCTTGATGGTATTTTTTTCATTCTTCTTCTGATATACATTGGGCAACAAATTGTGTGCGATTGCTGCTGTTATGCGCAAATATCTTCGGCTGCATTCAGGAGAAAAACATCCGAGCAGTTTGACGTTCAAATTCATGAATGTGCTATTTCTTTTCTTTTCTTCTTTACCGCTATTACAACAGCCGCTGCTCCTCTTTTACCGTTAATGCAACAGCCTCTACTCCCCTGCAAATTTTGTACCCGTTCTAAACATACCTACGTAGCTGGCCTATTCTTCTTCTTGTCCCAATACCCTAACACACTCTCCTCGAGTATACACTAAACCCTTAGTCAACATTTGGAGCAACAATAACAACAGCATCAGTAACAAATGTTATAAACCAGCGAAAGAGCCTCAACGCAATCTCCTGGCTTACAATCAATAATAATTAAACATCCCACAAAACATATTACAGTCATAAAAAATAACGATGACATGTGGGGATGTGGTCATAGATATGGAAAAGACAAGTTGGTCATAGTTGCAACGCCTTTGGACCTAAGTTCAGGACAAACTTGGGACTTAACAACAACAGCAATAACAACAACAGAGGAAGCCGACTCGCAGTCGTAAGAGCGCGATTTCGATTCCCAGACCGGGCATTGTGAGTGTTTATTGAGCAAAAACACATAAGCTCCACGAGGCTCCGGCGGGGGGAGGGTGGCGAACGCCGCTGTACTCTTTCACCACAACTTTCTCTCACTCTTTCTTCCTAATTTTGCCACAAAGCAGAGGAACCATGGTATAACCCACTATGGTGTGGTAAACTTTCAGACCCTAGACTGCATTGCGAATCCTCTGTACCCCAGGATGGTTCAGCTCTCCACCCGTTGAAAGCCACCGTTTACGGAATGAGGATAACAACGTAACTTTTGAACCCCGTGCAACCGCCATTCTATCGCGTGTGGTGGGTGGATCTTCAAGTTGCCACACGCATTCTTAGTAGCTTGTAGTAGGCTCGAATTAGATATTATTCTTTGTGGCTAATGTCGTGAGTCCTGATCGGAAGAAGAAGAAGAAGAAGAAGAGGAAGAAGACAACGTGTGTGTGTGTGTGTGTCGAAGCACACACATAGAGCAGAGGTGGCCAAATCACTGCTCATCATCTCCTGGCTTCCAGATTAACCCCTCTATCTTGCTCCATAACCAACAAGAGACTCTTTCTGCTGTCTCTCCCATCCTGCTGCAAAGCCACCCTTCGCTCTTTCCCTCTTATTCTAATGGTTGTAAACAACTTCTATACCGACCGGATAAAGAATATATGTGAGGAAGAAAATGGGGTATCGCTTTACACGCTAGAAATAACTGACAAAACTTGAAGCTTAAAAAATAAGAAAGAGCACATTGGTCAATGTAGTCCTAGATATACTACGTCTTAAAAAAGAAAAATAATTGAAACAGTCCCAACTAGAATGACTTTAATCATAGGACTGCACCATCAAAGCTGACCTGGGGCTAAACAACAACAAGAACAAATATTACAATAATTTGAGCACTTATGGTTAGCGCCGAATGTGTATGTGGTTAGTAAAGCAACTAATCAAATAGAGAATACTTTAGATTATTCCCTATACAGGAAAATCTGCTTGTGAGGCCTTTTTCCTTATCACACACATTTGAACAGGGAAATAGAAATAAATACATTTGATTGCGTACCACGTATATCAAATAACAAACACAGCGAGCAGAAACGTTTATTATAGGGTAACTAAATCCTCTATGACTTACAGACCTATCTTAATCAAGTATGTAACTTATTAAGACGACTTTGTGTGTCTGCTTGTGTGCGTATGTATGTGCGTGCGAGCGTGTGTGTATATATATATATATATATATATATATATATATGCTGAAACAAAAATAAAACAAAATCTAGACGTGCGTATTAAGTTTCGAAATTTTCAGTTATATTGGTTTTAAAAACAACTATTCAGTTTCTTTTAAATAAAAGTTTTGTTCCAACATCGACTGGGATTGGGTTTCCTTTCATCATTTAAGATCCGATAAAGTAACTACCACCAACATGCTGAATATATTCAAAAGTCTTTGGCCACTTGTCGAAGAAAAATATGTATTTGTTTAACCCCAGCTCAACCTTCAAATCAAAAATGTTCTAGCCATGACCACCCCGTCTTTTTATTATGCCTACAGCTCTCTGTATCACGATTCTCAACGAATCCATTGTTTTTATTAAGATGTGACGGTGTAATCTATGAAAGCGTATAGCGTAGGGGTTCGAACGTTCGGCTTAAGAAACCTAAGGACATGAGTTCAAATCCAGGATAGAGCAGTACTTTGTCCCTTTCAGCAAGCTACTTCGTTTCACGTCGTTCAAATCTCTTCAGCTGTAATGAATGCCAGCTGGACGCTGGTACAGCCATCTCTCTCTCTCTCTCTCTCTCTCTCTCTCTCTCTCTCTCTCTCTCTCATATGTCACATTCTAGATCTTCCGCTGGATTAAGGGTGAGGCAGCCAAGAGAGCGTCTAAAACTAATCTCGAAAGCATGATACGTATTCCAAACCATACTCACTCGCATGTGCCGACTGGTTGTATTTTGTAGAATGTTATTTCAGGGGAGATTTGATTGATAACTCTAAATGGCCCTTTCTAAGACACGTGTAGAGTATTTCTGGTATATCTGGGGTAGAACAATCAATTACTACATACATAAACATTCTAGACTACAACCAATCCCACCTCGGCAAGCTTTCATTCATTGATACATTTCAACTATAATACTTCCGATCTTATTGTGACAGTTCCTTCTCCTCTGAACTCTGAAGTTGAGTATCGCCACCCTTATCTGCGTCTTACTTTCAAAAATCTTACAATAAGCACTTCATCTAGTCTTTTCTCTCCAAAACTAGACACTCTAACTATATTTTTATTATAGGTATCGACTACCGAAGCTCAACTTGAGCATTAACTCACTCCCCCCCTCTCTCTCTCTCTCTCCTTCTCTATACTCTTGCTCGATTGGGATGGAGTCATCCCAGGTTAGCGGTCCCAGCGGCATCATCGTGCATAGAACCGACCAGGTCTACTAGTCCTCCATTTGCTGGCGGTCCAGTGATCAATCCCTCTACATCCACTAAGACGACGTCAAGCTTCTAGAGATCTTCCTTCATCACGTTCAGCCATCTGCTGCAGGGCCTGCCACGGAGCCTCTTCCAGCCTGGTCCTGCTGCGTCGAACGAGAGTAAGGTCCTGGTAGGATGATCTAGCGGGAGGAGAAGGAAATGTCTGCACCAGCGCATGCAGCAAATGGCTATGAGGCAGGAGGCTGCGTGCTGATGCTTGCCTCATAGCAGCTCTTCATTGGAAACATGATGATACCATCTGATGTTCTTGTTGATCCCCAACCATCTGCTGTCGAGTCTATCGGGGTTGTCGATCTTCTTTGCCAGGGTCATCGTGAGGAGCCACATTTCTGCTCTGAAAAGAAGACCGACAGTGCATGACCCCGGCGGCCAAGCCACATCTACGGTTGAAATCATTTAACACGACATATAATGCAATATCTTTAACTGCAGTGTAAGATTATCATGCAATATATTATGAATAACTTTTGCTACCTCTACACTACTCCAAGTGGAGGCACATAGCCTAGTGGTTAGAGTAGCGGACTCGCGGTCGAGGGATCGCGGGTTCGAATCTCAGACCGGGCGATGTGTGTGTTTATGAGCGAAACACCTAAGCTCCATGCGGCTCTGGCAAAAGATAATGAACTTCTGCTAACTCTTTCGCCACAACTTTCTCTCACTCTTTCCTCCTGCATCTTGCAGCTCTGCTTCGACGGACCGGCTTCCCTCTCCAGGTGGGGAACCTATATGCTAAGGAAACCGGGAAACCGGCCCTTATGAGCCAGGCGTGGCTCGAGAAGGAACAAACAACAAAACACTACTCCAAGTATAACAAGCTACATAATTACAATTATAATACAAATCTTCATTCGTAATGAATTACGCACTTTGCTTATGATAAAACACTCTGAAAATCAGATTATAGATATTGACGAAACACAATTCTAATTTTTTTTAAAGGAGAAAAGAGTAAAGTGTATTGCACCTAGTGAATACCAAATGTTTTGTTTTATCAATAAGAATAAATAAAATATTTTAGCATTGTCAGAATTGAACGTAGAATGAAGATACATGGAATAGTGTAAAGTAATGTATATTTTAACTGCTCGCTCCTTTTGAAGACAACTTATTGAAGAATAAGAGTGAGACACAGAAAAAATGTAGGGGTTAGCAGAGTGTGGAGACAATAAAGGGATAGAAAATGTGTAAGTGGATACGTAGATATTTATTTATGTATATGCACATCCATATACACGTATACACATTCATATACACGTATGCATGTATGTATATCAGCGTGCACACACACACATACGTACATGTATGTGCATATGTATAATGTACATAAGTGTGTATGCATGCAATCATTAAATATATCTAGGTGTATGTGTATGTATATTTCTCTACGTGCATTTATACATACATATATATATCTGTGTGTATACTTATATATGTGTATGTGTGTACACACACCTCTGTGTGTGAGCAAGCGTGTATGTGTGTGTGTGTGTGTGTGTGTGTGTGTGTGTGTGTGTGTGTGTGTGTGTGTGTGTGTGTGTGTGTGTACGTAGTAGAAAAAAATCGAGACGGAGAGTATTCGTTAGGAGCTGTAGTGGACAGTACATATCCACTACAAAGAAGCGGTATAAAATACGGTTGACCTCAAACAACTATTATCAATATACGAAGGTAAAATGAATAAGGAAAGATTCTTTTTTTATGCTTTTCGAACAATTGTCTTCAAAGGAATCTTCCAGACCATTTAACCACAGAAAATTACGCTTGCTCAAATGAACAAAGAAAATGTATTTATAAACGCAATGATCCTTTTCTGAAGCTTGATTACATGTGTATAAACATACAGACTCACACACAAATACACACACACACACACACACACACACACACACACACACACACACACACACATACACACACATGTCCATCACACATACACATACACATGTCCATCACACACAAAACACAACCACACACACATATTGGTTATACGTATGTATGTATGTATGTATGTATGTATGTATGTATGTATGTATGTATGGATGGATGGATGTATATATATATATATATATATATATGAGTATATGAACATAAGTGTGTGTATTTGAACGAAGCATACAAAAATACATAAATATTATTTACACACAATATATATCTCAAAGCATATCTCTACTCAGTTACTGTAATGATTATAATATCGACCAACTAACTAAGCCATCTTGCAAACGATTTTGTATAATGATCAAATTATAACAGCTATTAGTAATAGATTACTTCGTTATTATATGAGACGAAATCGTTGCATATGTGCTGGAAGATAAACGCAGCTTTGTTTTTCTTCTTAGTTTTTCACTACTATTTTAGTAGGCAATACGTCGATATCTTCTGAGAAATACAATATAAGCTGATAGTTAAAAATATGTAAGAAATTAAATGACTTTGAATATCATAATTATTATACTGTACTGAAGGAACCGTCTTATGAAGCTGATGTAATATGTATGTAAGTAAAGGAAGGAAATATACCACAGCATTCCTTGCCAATATATATTTTTTTTCTTCGTGATAAAGTTTTATATATCTAATAAATATCTCAGTGCAAGCAGTAAAGGTCCATCATTGACAGCTAGAGGCGAAGCTTTTATGTGCTCAAATGACCCGGTAGAAATATCAGTCGTATCACCCTCAAATAACATCCTATCGCTTTAAAAGGGGGTGGATAAAATGGATAGTCTAATCTTTCAGAAACTCATCATAGATTCAAATTCTACAAAATTAATGAATAACACTGAAGCTTGGACCTGGTGCAGTTAAGTTATAAAGAACTTTTTGGAACAACCATAAATTGAAAATCAATGAAGAGTGTGTACAAAAGACGTTCATTAGGTGCTACTATATATGTAAAGGCACGCTTTCTTCTCAGCCATTAGGCAGATTTCCAGAACATCTTGGTGATTTTAGTGAAGAACATGAGGAGAAATTCAATGCAGATACTAAGATGATGAAGGAAAAGCATCAAGGGACAATGGCCAGACGCATGAAGGCAGACTACTTCTGGAAGCTTTAATAGGTTTATCCTGATCATCCAGACAAAGGAAAATCATATAAACATCGTCTTTCTATGAATAAATTGTGATTATTTCAACAAAGTTATTTTGTTTTCATGTTATTCAATACATATTTCCATTGTGTATTTCACAATTTCATGCGATTACTTTGGTATAGTTCACAGAAACAGAACAAAGACAAACTTTTGTGCAAGGTATGTTTGTATTGTTCACAGAAACAAAAAAAAGCAATAAATGTTTGTACTTTTTGCACTGTATGAAGACCTCATTGTTTCTTTGTGTACGTGTGTGTGCGCGCATATATGTGTATGTACACATACATACGCACGTACACACATAAAGGTATATGTTTTATAATACATATACATAAAATTAACTTTATACATAAATACTTGTTTTGCATATAATACTTTACACACACGCATATATATATATATATATATATATATACACTCGCACACAGTTTTGTGTATAAGTGTGCAGGCACACAAACATATATGCATACATGTGTATATATATATGTGTGTATGTACGTATATATATTATCAAAAAATACTCTAAATTACTCCAATAAAAATAGTATTGAGCGTGTAATCAATATTTTCATTGATATATAAAATCTTTTCACATCAAAAATAATTAATAATTAAGCATATTAAATAATTTCAGTCAATATTTGATTCGCTCTTTCGTTTGCTCCGTCAAATGCAAGGAAACGCATCGGTTTTCAACTTGTGTCATATAAGTCTTCGAATGAGAACATATTTTTTTATTTTTACATTTTTATCTAAAAATAGGATTAACTGAATCATCTTTGTATTTACCTGGCTTGTGTAAAGTGCTAAAAAAGAGAATAAAGTTATTTTCCAAGTCCTTCGTTTTACATATATCGCTTCATGTCCCTATTACTAATCGAATCTAGGTAAAAAAAAAATCACAAGTAAAAAGGTCACAGAAAAAAATGTCACGGAAAATAAGAAACAGAGAAAAACAGGAGAATGTAAGGAACAATGTTAACTGTCGAATTCTCACCTTTTTAAAAAGGTGAGAATATCTAATATCTCAATCAGTTTCTGTAAAGGAATATGCAGAACTGACGGTAAATTTATGAGTTTTGTTGAAAATTGTAAAATAGAGCAAAAACATTAATTCTTTGTATAATTGGGCAACATCAACCTGGAAGGATTAAAGTAAATCAGCTGAGGTCACTGTGACCACAGATTGTCTAATCCTGTAAATTTTTTGAGTAGGTGTTTGGTGTGAGGTCACGTTGAGATGACCACTCTACATACAGTATATAATTTTGTTCCTCTCTATAGTGTCAGTATCTTGCCTTGGAAATTACATGTAATGCTATCATATATAGTGTTTTCACTAAGTACAAATCATGTATTGTCAGTTAATAACTGATTTAATATATTTTCTGTTTTATTACTTTAATTGTTTATGGTACTTTAATAAATTGTGGCTGACTTGAAGGCTATAGAAAAATGCATATATATATTCAATTATAAAAAGCTACACAGAAGGGACTTTAGACACAAAGCAGCACTACAGAAAGTATTCAATATGATAGAACAAATACTTGCTTATAACGGATATTCAAACAATTGGGCCAAGTTCACAACAAAGCAGAAACAAATTTAATACAGTAATAACACTAAAATCAAAACAAACACATAAATTATATTATCCAAATTTACAGAACTATATAAAACTGATGAATATATTAATTATTTAAAAATCCATAAAACAGAAATCAACAGATTACGCACAATCATAAAGAACTATTAATGATGCACTCAGTTAAATAGTAGGATAAATTTCATCAAGAACCCTGATATATGTAGAACGAAAACGCCCGAACGTATCTTATGCTAATGTTGGAAACATTTATCACCAACAACACAGTACAAATATACAGACTATCAAAGAAATGCAATGAAGACGCGACTCGTACTGGTTTAGGTGTTATGTTCACCATCCTTAGGTCGTAGGTTCGATTCGTGATTGGGCTGACTCGTTATATTTTTGAGCAGACCGTTTTGATTCACGTTATTTCAGTCGATTCAGCTAAATATAGGAACCAACGAGAGCTGGGGAAGGTTTAACCCTGCAATGCAATGGCATCCGATTTGAGGGTGAGAGGATCTTGTACTTACCGCCACTTAAACGACGCGAAAACCAGAATAAGCATGTTATTGTTTTTCAATCTACAGAGAAACAGCTAAATTTTATCTGATGATATATATATATATATATATATATATATATATATATATAATCTATATATATATATATATATATATATATATAGGGAATGTATAACGCTCAGGAATAGAAAAAGTCTTTACGTTTCGAGCCTACGCTCTTCTACAGAAAGGGACACAGAAAAAACAAGGAGAGAAAAAATGTGTGTAGTGGCTAACGATCTATCATAGCATACACGACAACTTCTTTCAGTTTCCGTCTACCAAATTCACTCACAAGGCTTTGGTGGGCCTGAGGCTATAGTAGAAGACACTTGTCCAAAGTGCCACACAGTGGGGACTGGACTCGGATCCATGTGGTTGGGAAACAAGCTTCTTACAATACAGCCACTATATATATATATATATATAATATATATATATATATATTATATATATATATATATATATATATTATATATATATAATATAATGACCACTCTACCGGTCATTCGTTACAACACCTGTCTGCGTTCGGATTGCCTTTGCACAGGGGCCATCCAGACGCCCGCCTTCGCCGTAAACAGGAATTAATCTCTCTTTGCTCCTTTACGCCACATGGGCTCAACTCACCTCCCCTCTTCATTTGACTCCCCTCCTCTCCTCTCTTCATCTGACTTCTACTTTCTCTCTTCACTCCTACCTACCTCTCCTCTCCTCAATTGCCCTGAAACCTACTTCTTCTCTTCACTCCTACACACCTTCTTTGATACCCCCACCACCACCACCCACCCCAAACATCCCGCTCCCGCCTAACCCACCGTACCTCCACATCTTCACCCTACCCTCACTTCCCCACACCCAACACCGCCACACCACACCCACACTTCCACACCACATCACATCTCCCCACAAACACTAGCACTGACCACTTCCCAGCACCCACACCACCACACCACATCACACACATTACAGACACACACTTAGACGCACACATCTACACGTTAAAGTCACCAGCCCCTATCCACGCGCGCACACACACTCTCACTTACACATACGCACGAGCACCTTCATTTTGGGATCACTACTTTATGATCTCCCCTTCTTCCTAGCTCTCCTGTCTTACTACCTTTGTCCAGCTAGTCGCTATGATTGATCACTAATTCCAAAAGTTTTTTAAAAAATTCTCTCTCTGTTTATTTCTTCATGCTCTTTTTTGTTGAAGAGCGTAGACGCGAAACGTAATAGACTTTTTCACCTTCCCGAACGTATGTATGTTTGTATGTATATAAAAAAAATCTTCGAAAATCTGAATTTATAATCAAGTAACCACTAAACAGACGCGACAATCTTTTTCGACTGCAAAATAATGATAAGAATTCAGAATTTCATTTGATATGTATTTTAAGATTCGACAAACTTACATGGTTTCGTATAATATGCTAAAAAATATCACCTTTGTATTAAGAAAGATTTATCATAATTTTAGCAAATTCTTGCTCTAACAATTGTAGTTTTCATTACTTCTTTCGTACATACACACAAGCATATACAAACGCGCGTGCACACACACACACACCACACACACACACACACACACTCACACACACACACATATATATATATGTATATAAAAGCATATAACTGTAAGTATACATGAACTTCGTCGACATTTCTCATCTATTAAAATGTAAGTTCTCAATTACTTATTCATCCTTATTACATATCGTTCGTTATAGCAGACTATTAAGATAGTGTTATTGTAAGTAGTATTTTTCCTCACTTCTAACAGTACATTATTCCAAACAGTTAACTGCCTCTTAAACGACACAATGTGATGCTAATTACTACATCCAACTTAAAACACTTATAAATAAAATTATATACTTTTAAGACTCTCAATAATGGAAAGGAATTTCAAGAACATACAATAGCATATATAAATAAATGCCATTCATAGCATACACTTGAAAATATATAGGTAATGCAATATAACCTATCTGCAATAATAACATTTAGAAAACCAAAAAGATGACTCATTCGATTGAAGCATAATCTTTAAAGTGAATTTTTATAACATACTAGCAGAGGCATCCGGCGTTGCCCGGGAATGGAATTTTTTCCTTACATATTGGAAGAAAAAAGCAGAATATGTTGTATAGAAATTTGTTGTTGTAAATTCAATTTATTCTTCAACTGGGATACAATTTAGTCTTTCATTGAGAAATCAATTCTGAATTCGTAATATAACATAATAATAATAATAATAATAATAATAATAATAATAATAATAATAATAATAATAAACAAAAATACAAAGTTTACCACTTTTATGAAAGAAGATAAATTCTACTACATATGTTGAGGGAAATTATGTAAGAGCTGGGTAAACAACATTCTTTTTATTTTAAAAATATTTTAATAAAAAATCAAATGAAGACCGTATTATATGTCCGAGGTCAAATTATTCAAGGGAGTAATTGGTGAAGCCTTTTTCGCATTAAAAGTGAATACGCACACTTTTCTATTTTATATAATAGATCTTAATCACTTAATGGAAAGAGTAACATAATAAAGCATCTGACTTTCTTAATAAAAGTAGTGTTCGGTTATTACTATCTCTCTCTTTCTTCTTTTCCTCTCTCCTCCCTCACTCTCAAATATACTTTATTGCATCCTTTTATTTCTCAATGAAAATACTTTTAACTACCTAATACCTATGTAGTAATTTACAGGCTGTTTTAAATAATTTCTTCTTACTTTCATAAACATCATATCGATTTAAATGTTAAATACTTTAAAGAATATATACCACAAATAAGAAGCAATTTTTCAACGTCAAATGAGTGAAGAGAGATTTTAGCAATAAAAATGAAGCGTTGAATATTTAAAGAAATCTCATTAAATGAAAAGTAATTAAATTGATGTATATATATAAGGGTAATTCATCACCTGTGAACTTATTGCAGAATGAGAACCTTATAACTGAAAGTGACAGCTTTCCTGCTGTTCTACACAGACCAACTGTAATATAGCAATATTCAAAATTCCATACAATATTAACATTCTCTAATGACATATCAGATCAATAGATTAAGTAAACGGTATGATCGATGCCCAAAGTTGTTAAACGTTAAATCCCAAACAAAAACCGTGAATTTAAAGCTTTATAGAAAAATGTTAGGTAGTGCTCACAATAACGAGTGATACATTCTGTGCGAAGGAAAATGTCAGTGGCTTAATCAATTCGATTATATAGGGCAGTGGTTTTCAACCAGGGTTCCGCTGAACCTTTGGGTTCCGCCAGTACAGTCCAGGGGTTCCGCAAGAAGTTACAAAACTGCTAAAATCGGCAGTAATTTTTAAGTCTCCTGTGCAGATATGTGTGCATAAGACTATTAAATTATTGCACAGGGGTTCCTCGAGCCAGTGGAATGTTTCCTTGGGGTTCCGCTCCAGCAAAAAGTTTGAAAATCACTGATATAGGGTGATTCAGAAGTTCCTTTAGCATTGAAATCATATGTAAAATTAAAATGCTAAAATGTATTTTATTCATCCTGCAGAATAAATTACCGTGTTCAAAGTCACAGGAGTACCCACACATACTCGTCACTCATTTAGTATAATTATTCAGTATAATATATCCTCTGGCACGTTTTCATTTTACACTACAATATTCATTCTACTATACGCACAAGATCTGAAATTTTTGAGGCAAGTTTAGTCGATTGCATCGACCCCAGTGCTCCACTGATACTTGTTTTATCGAGTTCGAGAGGATAAAAGGTGAAGTTG
The DNA here is from genome assembly GCF_006345805.1 of Octopus sinensis. Taxonomy (NCBI): domain Eukaryota; kingdom Metazoa; phylum Mollusca; class Cephalopoda; order Octopoda; family Octopodidae; genus Octopus; species Octopus sinensis. The sequence continues at coordinate 52,670,495 of NC_042997.1, read as the reverse complement.
GCTTCAATCCGATATCCCATATTTCATTGAGTTATTTATCTATAGTGAAATGGATAATGTCATCTTTTACCAATCCATAATAATATTCATCTCCACACTACAACCTATCGAAACGCTGTTATAAGATACTGCCAAATCTTTCAGCGATGGTCCCTGAATAAGGTTTGTTGCTGGATGCTGAATGAAACACCCATGTTACCAGAGGTAAATTATTCAAACTCCAAAGAATTCCTCTCAACACATGGCTATGATGCTCTCCCACAACTTCTATTCGTGATCAGAGATGCAGATATCGTCAGTCATTAAGGGACATGCTCAACTGGTTAAGATCAAGCAACTGACAAGCAAATCTGTAGCCCATCTTTTATACCAAGACGAAACATGTACATGATAACACTTCCAACCAGTTAAGATCAGAAGCCATGAGAGCCACTGTCTGGTACTGCATCAGAACATTTATTTTTATTATTGTTTATTGTTGTTGTTGTTGTTGTTGTTGCTGCTGCTGCTGTTGTTGTTACTGCTGCTGCTTTTGGTGTTGTTGTTGTTGTTGTTTGATTTTAATTGACCCAGATACAAATATATGGTAGTATATAATGAGCAGATTTCCTGCAAAAGTTTTGTGACAATTGCAAGCAATTGTCTTCAAATATAGTTGTTATTACTATTAAATCACTTTCTAATTTTTCAGATTCTAGGACAACTTCTAACATTAGTACAGCGACTGCCACCCAACTCCCAGAACCATCATCAATATTTTATTACATTCATTGCTACTTTCCACTGTTCTTATTCTCTATTTCTTTTATCTAATTGGCAAATTCTTCTGATGCATGCTTGGACTTTTTTTTTTAAAAGCATGGACTTTTTTTATCGAAGCCTACACTAGAAGTCATGGATCATATTTATGTACAATATTCTAAAGATATTTAAAAATACCAAGAACAAGTTATACCTCACTATCTCTCTCTCTCTCACTCTTTCTCTCGCTCGCTCTCTCCCTCCCGTATCTCTCTCCTTCTCTCTTTCTCTCTCTCTCTCTCTCTTTCTCTCTCTCTCTAAATATATATAAATACACACACATACATACACACACATACATACATACACACATACATACATACATACTTTTATACATACATACATACATACACACACACACGTATCATACACACGAGAGGGCATCAACATCATTTCATGAGTCAACTCGCTATAACATTAAATGTACGTATAGTAAAGATATTGTACTTTATTTCTTGAGTTTTTATGCCCTCTACTAAAGAGACATTTGATGAATTATCATTAGCAATATTAATACCATTACGATTGCTATTTTAATTTGATGTTAATATTTGTATTTTTTCCCTTAACATATTTGAACTTAATTCAGATTGATTCCAAAGTTTGATTTTCATTTGTGCAATTTGAATAAAGACTGAATGTAAGCAAATCGATTTTCCAGAAGGAAAGTAATTATTTACACACATTTACCATCAACTACAATGAAAACTAAGTAAGCTCAAAAGTATTGTCTATGAAGCAAACTGAGATTCTGGTCAATAAGCAATGCATTGTTTATCATAATACGTCGGCTTATGATGGAATTAATTTAATAGCAGTAAAAATTAGATATATCTATACTTCTTGACTGTACGTTTAGTAGATAGGCAAATTTATGAGCTCAAGCCTTTGTGTAATAACGTTTATATATAGGAAGGTAATATGGGAAGTCTTTATGGGCAAGCTAGCTTATATGTAACAACAGTTACAGCTGTATTTGAAGACAGTTACGATGGAACTGTTTAAAATATATTTTAGAAAAATCAACTCGACAAACACAGCCGTGCAACTTTAATTCTTAGAGCTCTGTACAACTTGTATTACAAGAATCGTCTAAAAGAGTAACATTCGCGAAAAAACCTACTTGATTTGTCCACCTTTCGTTTATTTCGTGAAGTATTAAAATTTTAGTTGCGCTTCTGCATCATATCCACTGACATATTTCCATTGCAACAGTCGAAAATTAGTTCCTGGCGAGTTTCCATAGACCTCGGGAAATTTTCTTTATTTTCTTCATTTTCTTATGTCTCATCAGCATTTCATGTTATTTTTGAAAGTTTAGATATACAGGGTCTACTACATAATTGTTTGATCTTTGACACTGGGCCACCGTAAGTTGCTTTTACTTCCAGTTCTGTTTGTCAGCATATTTATACCTTTCATATTATCATTCCTCCTATTTTCTCTTCTCTTCATTTTCCTTTCTTTCGTTCTTTCTTTAATTGATTTTTGCATGTATAAAGACACTGTTCACTATTTATTAATAAAATGTGCTTGAATTATCTATTCATAGTACAATCCTATAGAAATTAGATTCTTCCTGAAACGGTTCTTCTATTTTTTTTTCACGGCATAAAAATTATTGCAATGCTTCTGCCATGACCGGCAAAGGCCCATATATGTAGCTAAAATACTATATGTAATATGTTATTGGTTTCAAATTTTGACACAAAGCCAGCGATTTCGGAGAAAGGGGTAAGTCGATTACCTCGACCCCAGTACTCAACTGGTTCATCCCCAAAAGGATGAAAGGCAAAGTTCGCCTCAGTGGAATTCGAACTCAAAACGTAAAAACGGACAAAATCTCGCTAAGCATTTTGTCCGATTATGCCAGCTTGCCGCCTTAATATACATAATACAATATTATTCTGAGGATAATATCATATTATGTATAATATGATACGTAATATATTATAACTTTTAGTTTAAATATTTAATATTACACTCCTGTTTAATGTGATGAACTGGCAAACTTGTCAGTTTTTTTTTTTTACTACCCACAAGGGGCTAAACATAGAGAGGACAAACAAGGACAGACAAACGGATTAAGTCGATTACATCGACCCCAGTGCGTAACTGACCCCGAAAGGATGAAAGGTAAAGTCGACCTCGGCGGAATTTGAACTCAGAGCGTAGCGGCAGGCGAAATACTGCTAAGCATTTCGCCCGGCGTGCTAAAATGCCTTCTCTGAGTTCAAATCTCACCGAGATCAGCTTTGCCTTTCATCTGGTACTTGACAAATAAACTACCAGTCAATTATTGGAGTCGATATAATTGGCTTACCCCACTCCCTTAAAACTGCTGGCCTACAGCCAAAACTGAAAAAAGAAATTATTATACTTCTATTTTGTTCTTTTGTCATTTTTTCTTAGGTCTCAAAATAAGAAAATGGCGTCCATAGTGAAGCAATATTGAATTATTTTATATCAAACACAGTGAATGATTATGATACGACGTAAGCATTTAGGCAAACAAAATGTCCAGCTTTTTACAACTCTACTAATTAGTTATGACCCATGTGGTTTTCTCTATTTTATTTTGCCTTGTAGAAAGATGCAAAGAGGTGTTGCATAAAAAAAAAGACGTGTACAACAATAGCAGTAATTAATTTCCAAAGGATCTCTAATTAGCTTGATAGCAAACATGGCTGATTCAAATTTTACTAAACAAATACTTTCATATCAAATCAAAGCTAATACAAATTAGCAATCTTGTTTTTATGTTACCAGTCATCAGATTGCTATTCATGTTGCTTTAATACCCAAACACACACAGTTATGCACAAATACATACATACATACATACATACATACATACATACATACATAATACATACATATACATACATACATACATACATACATACATACATACATACATATAATATATATATATATATATAATATATATATATATATATTATATACATATAAGATACAATATATATATACATAGAAAGAGAGAGATGTATGTACGAATATATTTATATATGTATTAGATAGACAAGTTTAGTGTAAATGTGTTTGCCTTCAGTCTTTATAGTTGGCTACAGAACGCATTGATGGTAAATTTAAAAGAAAGGGTGTTTCTATAAACTGCAACATCTATTCTATTTGAAGAAAGCTATTGACTTGATTTATTTAATGCTTTGGAAACTTTGTTGAGTGTGTGCGTGCGCGCGAGTGTGAATATGTGTGTGTGATTGTGTATGTGATTGTGTGTGATGTGCGTGCACACAGAATCAGACGACACACATACATACATATGTATGTGTATATATATATATATATATATATATATATATATATATATATATATATATATATTATATATATAATATATATTATATATATATATATATATATATACAGTCTATATATATAATATATAGACAGTTGAAACACTCCTGTCACAACCTGGGATCTTGAAGACTGCTATGACACATGAAAGTATACTAGTCCCTTAATGTTTTATATTCAACATTTCTTCTATTCAATAAGATAATCAATACTTCATTTCATTTTACAATATATATATATATATATATTGTTTATACTATATATTCTATATTCTACATTAATATTATAAAGGATATAAATAAAACATAAAAACAGAGTTGGAATTTCTTTGAATAATATAATCCCTCTATACACAATCATACAAACCCCTTTATATATATATGTATATATATATATATATATATATGTATATGTATATATATACATATACACACACACACACACACTCACTAGCAAACTTGCCCGGGTGTTATAACTTACAGCCACATTGTATTGTTCCTTTCTTATGGGAAAAATCGGCACACGAGGAGTATGAAGCAAATAAATCTTCTTAAGAAACATGTTTTTCCGTCATTTTCTGATGTACAACGCTGCTGTTTCCGTCTACCAAATCCAGTCACAAGTCAGTGGTTGGCCTAGGGTTATAGTAGAAAGCACTTGCCCAAGGTACCATGCAGAGGGACTGAGCATGGAACCATGTAGCTGGGAAGCAAACTTCTCAACCATCAGTCATTCTAACCCGTGTGTGTGTGTGTGTGGTGTGTGTGTGTGTGTGTGTGTGTGTGTGTGTGTATGTTTACATTTGTTATTAAATCAAGTATTGGGTCCCACTATGTCTCAAAGTTAGCAGTTCATCAAGCAAAAGTCTATAAAATAAATACCAGATTGAAATATGTACTGAGATCAGTATGATTAATTGAATTTTTGAAGGTGATACCCCATCATGGCGACAGTTGAAAGACTTAAACCTAGTAAAATAATGTTTAAAGAGTTAATGGCTTCAAATTTAAGGTAATGGATTACTAACCACAAGATAATGAGCTCAAAACTTCGTATTAAACTTCCACTCTATACGATAACAGTATATGTATATCTCAGTCTACTTGGATTCCAACAATTAACAATTACAATTTGAAGTCGAATGGTTAGCAATAAGAAAGATTTCTTTTAAAATTATTGTGCAAAATATTTTGAGAAAAATTTTTTTTTTTTTTTTGGCCACAACGAAACACACACACACACACAGAAGTGTCTCTGTAGTAACTTGTGCTACAACAAATAGCAGCCAAATCTCTCTTAAAACACACCCTTTCATCAGATTTACAGTATTCCAGGAAGAAAAAACTATGCGGTGAGTCTGCTACATCAGAGGCAACTCTGGACTAAAAAAAACGCAGACAAACATACTTCAACATTAAAAGATTATCTACTAAATAATACAAATAAAGTTGACGATATATCTTCGAAGTTTCATTCCCTGATAAAATTCCATGTATTAAAAATTTTCTCATTATGCTCTATGTAAGACATAGATTGTGGAGGTAGAGTTGCCTCCCTTAACTAAAGACCTCAAAATTGTGCGACCCGACCTCATTTACGAGGTTATTTTGTAGTAAAAAGGAGTTGTGAAAAAAGCATACTTTAGATGGTAGCCGAAAGATTACTGCTGAATAATTTGATACCTCAAACGTCAAAATCGGTAACACAGTTTTCGAATCCATAGGGAACATATGCGCGCGCGCACAAACTCTGTTATATATATATATATATATATATATATATGTGTGTGTGTGTGTGTGTGTGTGTGTGTGTGTGTATGTATGTATGTATGTATGTATGTATGTATGTATGCATATACACACTCACACACACGTTTTTGTATTTGTTTGCGATATTGTTGATGTAGACTTGCGTGTTGGAATAAGTCTTTTAACTAGGGAGGTTCATGACGCACTGGTTCAATTTCACTCCTTTATTGTCAAACAGTTGGCTGTATACTGAGTTTAACCCTGGCTTTTTAGTTTAGGACGACTTGCAAATGTCTTAGGCACTACTACACCTCTTTCTAATCTATAAAAACAGAAAAAGTATACGAAATACAGAAACACTAAGAAAAAATAGGATAATGGAATAAATCAAATGTATTAAGTGTATCCGACCAAAACTAGTAATTATAGACATATCTGCAATAACACATAATGAGCCAAATAAGTGGGGAAATAATCAGTTAGGTACTAAAAGTATAAATACATTTGTTTAGGATCAGTTAGTTTTTAAATCTAAAATACAATGCAAAAATCATGGACGCGAGTAAGAATTCTGTTCAAAGAACTGATTTGCTGACATAAATATAGTCCAGAAGTTGACTTCGGAAATTATTTTATTTGACATAGGTCATGTTTTCTGTCTGGTTTCTTTCAAATAATCAAAATACCACAAACGAATTTATTTGTTAGCAGATTTCTGTGTGTGTAATTATTTGAAAGTTTTTCGAGATAGTATACCGGAAGTGACATCTCTCTATGATGAATAACATGTTTCACTTCCTGATCAATTGTAAACTACTGTAACAAATCAAGTAACAACGCTTTAAAATCAGTTTTGTTTAAGATTATATTCTTCTTTATTTATTACTCATCTTTTAGTTACATTTAAAATTCGTTAACTCCATACATTTCAGTATTCAATTACATAAATGGAAATAAAATCGTCTAGACCAAGCTTTTTCCATAGTATCTATAATCATAAATGAGAGTGAGGTTTGTAATAATTCTATGTGACAACATAACATTCATTTGCTAATAGTATTTCCTAAGGATAGCAAATTGGCAGTATAAACAGAGCGTCATGCTAATGTTTGATATCAATATTCTTCTAATCTAAGGCGGCAGAATCGTTAACACGCCTAGCAAAATGAATAGCGGTATTTCGTCTGCCGCTACGTTCTGAGTTCAAATTCCGCCGAGGTCGACTTTGCCTTTCATCCTTTCGGGGTCGATTAAATAAGTACCAGTTACGCACTGGAATCGATATAATCGACTTAATCCGTTTGTCTGTCCTTGTTTGTCCTCTCTGTGTTTAGACCCTTGTGGGTAGTAACGAAATAGGTATTTCGTCCGTCTTTACGTTCTGAGTTCAAATGCCGGCGCGGTCGATTTTGCCTTTCATTCTTTTGGGATCGATAAAATGAGTACTTATAGAACACTGACGGCCGACTAGCACCCTCCCCCGAAATCACTGGCCTTGTGCCAAAATTTGAAACCAATATTCTTCTAATCTATCGAAATACCGTTTTGTATAGCAAAACAATTATAATTAATTTAGTTAATGGCAAAATATTGATGCAGGAAAAAATATAAAATAAAAGTAACATTTTAAAATTCTCCATTATGTAGTGGTAAATATTTTTGATACACAGTGCAGATGAAAGTTAGGTAATATCAGATTTCAATTCAAAACCGTGGAACAGGAAACTAGATACTATTAATCATCTAACTGAAATTACAGCCATCATCTTGCATGAGTATTTCGATTTATTAACGTATTTTCGTGTCTGTAGTGAAAATGACCATCGTCATAGTTAACTCGCATAAATATGTAACTACACTTAGGTCATTTCTCCGGTCTTATTATACTCATGTCTTATCATACTCTAGTCTTATTAGCCTTGGTCTTGTATCTTAGTCAATATATTACACTTTGAATATTTTAAATTTTAAATTAAAATATTTTATACAATATATTATATATATATATATGCATCATACACTATATATTATATATATGTTATATAATATGTGTGTGGCTCTCAATAGCCGGCAAATATCACTTTTCTCATCCTACCAAAATAAATTAGTTTCAAAATTTAGCACAGAGCCAGCAATTTCAGGAGAGGTGGGTAAGTCGATTACATCGACCCAAGTACTCAGCTGGTACTTATTTTATTGACCCCGAACAATGAAAGGCAAAATGGACTTCAGCGGAATTTGAACTCAGACTGTAAAGACGGACGAAATGCCGATAAGTATTTTGCCCGACCTGCTAAAGATTCTGCCTGCTCGCCGCCTTATCCTACCAACATGTATTAGCAAAATATTTTGATGAGAAGACAAAAAAGATTTTGCACCCATAGTAGCAAAAGAAAGAAATGGAGTGTCGGGAAAATAGTTTGCAAACTTTGCTCAGGCTCTTTACCTTCTGAATTCAAATTTAGCTTTCGTCCTTTCAAGATCGATAACATTAGGTACAAGTCAATGATATCGACTTCCTTCAAAATTGTTTGGTCTTATCCTTAAATTAGAAATAATCTTATTAAACATTGCGTTTTGTCCACTTCGCTTTCAATCCTCCCAAGCCTCTCCTTATGAGAAACACTACTGTGTGCGTGTGTGTGTGCGTGCGCGTATGTGCGTACGTGCGCGTGTGTGCGTGCGTGCGCGTGTGTGTGTGTGTGTGTGTGTGTGTGTGTGTGTGTGTGGTGTGTGTGTGTGTGTGTGTGTGTGATAATAAACGAAAATGGAAATGAGAAAAGCTTTTGACAATGCAGAGAAGAAAGTTAAAAAAACCTGTATATATTTCAAACGCAAAGACCCAACTTCAGAAGGATACAACTTACATCTAAGTATCAACGTAGACACAAATTACTTTGATCTCTGAAGATGGGCCTTTGTACCAGAAATATATAAGAGTTCTTCAACTTTCTTGATGATGACGTTTATGACTAAGTAGACCAATTCTTGCATTAACTGCTGATGGCATTGACTGCATGGTGGTGGAGGACGAGGCTGATTTGTCGAGCCTTTCTCCTATCGTTTGATTTCTTCTTTTTCTCTTCTGATGGCTTCGAACTTTTTGGATCCGATAGTGATGGAATACCACCGGTTGGTGCGGTTTCGGGTTTGTGTTTCAAAGGATTTAGGCTCGAGTCCAGTGGCTTGCAGTTTTTTTTTTTTGTTTCTTAGTTGGTCCTTGTATCTTCAGAATGGACAACCCCGTGGTCTTTTCCTTGAAGTGAACTCGCTAAATAAGATTTGGTGTGGGAACTTCGAGTCTTCCATTCTTCCTACATATCCTGACCTTCGAACACAGTGTTTTATGATCAGCAATTCGATGCTTTGGTTATTGGCTCTTTCCGGGACTTTCTTGTTAGTTACATAGTGTTCCTATTTGATGCTGGTGAAAGCGTTCTAATTTTTGGATTCGGCGACGATATAGAGTCGCAGCCATATATATAATATAATTACAAACGTACTGTTGGCGATTTCTTTTCCTTCTTTGGACTTTTCATTTTCTCCCTTCTTCCTGGCGAAGAGCTATGCTCGAAATGTCAACCTTTCTTTTCACCGAGCGCACTTCCTCTTGATATCCTTTAATTTTATTCGTTTATCTGAATTGACTATATATATATATATATATATATATATATATATATATATATATATATATCAAATTGGAGCAATCTCAAGATTAATCAGCCGAAATTGCGAGGATGATCCGGTTCTTGACTGAAGATAAAAGGCTTCGAATAACCCGTCCGTGTTTTTTGTATCGTCTATCTGGATGTTTTGTTGTCCCTTTTTGTATCACCTGGTTGTCCGGATGTTTTGCGTTCTTGTCCCATTTTGTATTTTATATATATATTTTATATATATTTTATATATATATATATATATATATATACACGTCTGTTATTTAATATTATAATATAATTATTATATTGTTTTTGGTGCGTACGGCAGAGCATCGGAGTGAATGAGTTACAACATCTAATGACTTCCACCTGATGTCGACGGCTTCACTTTCTATCAATCCAATGATTATAAAATAAAAACCAGTAATGTATCAGCTCGCTTCAATCAACTTTGCAAGCTCCTGTACACACAATGGTCTTATGTTAAATAATCAAATTTTCTCCAGCCAACAACGCAGTCTGGAAGCAACCTTTCGGTTAATTCTCAGCTGCAGTAATTTCACACCACTTACACCACATATGCCCGTGAATAAATGCACAAACATCTTAATTTTCCAATACTCCATCTCCTGGTATTTTCAGATGTTCATATCAGGTCTATTTTTAATGGTTATTATGTACACATACAGACAACATTGGTGGTGGTGGTGGTGGTGGTGGCGGCGGTGGCGGCAGTAGCAGCAGCAGCAGCAGCAGTAGTAGTAGTTGCTGTTGTTGTTGTTGTTGTTGTACTAGTAGCAGCCGCAGTAGCAGTAGTAGTAGTAGCAGTAGTAGTAGTAGTAGTAGTATAGTAGTAGTAGTAGTAGTAGTAGTAGTAGTAGTAGTAGTAGTAGTTATAGTAGTAGTAGTAGCAGCAGCAGCAGCAGCAGTAGCAGTAGTAGTAGTAGTAGTAGTAGTAGTAGTAGTAGTAGTAGTAGTATAGCAGTAGTAGTAGTAGTATAGTAGTAGTAGTAGTAGTAGTAGTAGTGTGAAGATGGTGGTAGTGGATGTGGCGGGATATCCTAACCTGCTTATGACTAGTCAGCTGAAGTACAATATCGATATAAAGAAATTATAGAGAGAAGAGAAATATGTTGACTGGAAAATTACAGCACCGACGGCCTACTAAATACATTGTAAATAAAGAACCATTAGCAAAGTTGGTTAAAGGAATGGCTAATTACTACTAATTGAAATCATACATTAGAATAACTTCCATTAGTGAGCTGAAATAGAACCAAATAAATACATTGCATTCTAAAGCCAAAATCAAGCACGGAGAAAGCGAGATGGTAATATGGAAAGGCAAATCATAATGGAAATAAAAAGAGAAAGACGGTGAGAAGTGTATATATATCCAATGTTACCAATGCATTGTATTGCAGTAATGGATAGAACAGTAAAGTTGATGCTTTTCATGAATGGTGGATACAGGAATCGGAAAATGCTCTATGTAAAACATTCATTCTTCTTAGTTTACTCATGGAAATTTATTGAGTGCGTGTACATGGCAACCAGAAAAACAGAGTGTCTTGAAAAGATATCAAAGACATTGGGTCGCTCTAAAGCACATTGTTGAAATTATATTAGATTCAGGGAATTATTCAGGTAAAAAGAAGATGCTTCTTCTGGTTGTGCTTTTGTATAGCTTTTATTTATTTGTTTATCTATTTGTCTTCGGTGAGAAATTTGCGCATTGGTTAAATGGAAATAAAACTACAGAAAAACATTACAAATTTTGATTTTAAAAAAAAGGCACTGATAGTTTTTTTCTGTTTTTTTTTTTCTTAGTTGGTCCTTGTACCTTCAGAATGGACAACCCCGTGGTCTTTTCCTTGAAGTGAACTCGCTAAATAAGATTTGGTATGGGAACTTCGAGTCTTCCATTCTTGCTACATATCATGACCTTCGAAGACAGTGTTTTATGATGATCAGCAATTCGATACTTTGGTTATTGGCTCTTTCCAGGACTTTGTTGCTAGTTACATAGTGTTCCCTTTTGATGCTCAAGACTGAACCCATTCTATTTAAATGCTATAAATGGTAATTAACGAAATTAGACAAATTAGCGGTTCGGCAATATGATCGATAGAATAAGTACTAGGCTTTGAAAACAAGGCCTTGAGTCAATTTGTTTGACTTAAAACCCTTCAAGGCAGTGCCCTGGCATGACCGCAGTCAAATAACTGAAACAAGTAAACGAATAAAAGAAAAAATAATATTTTAAGCTGCGTATTTACTGACACTACATGATTTCTACGCAACGAAAGATCAGTGATGATTCATGTTACTGTAAACAGTTAGAAAATTGTATTTATGATTTAGTTGTTTTTTACACACCTTTAAGTATTAAATAAATACTGGTAAAACGTCTTATTTTAAAGGAAGATAAATTGAGTTTTAAAATAATATCAAAGAAAATAATGTTTCTTTTCTGGAAAGGTTTAAACTTCCACACGCTTTATTTATTCATTTATATTATCTAATTTATTATTTTAATCGTATGTGTTACAACTCCTTTGCAGAATATATTAGGGATCTTTATTCCGATGGATGTACTGGCCAAGCAAACTTTGTTAAAGTTGTTAATGTATATTGATTTCGAACGGAGGGGAAATTCGGAATAGAAGATTTAACTATCAATATATGAAGGATGTGTATTGCTTCATGGTGAAGAAAATTGAAATAGAAAAGGGCTTTGGAAATTCTCAGTTGTTTGATCAGAATATTGTCAAAAAATCTAAAATTTAGGAAATATGTTCCTAATATAGTTACTACAACGTTGCACTGATTAAAAACTTTATAAAAAGGAAGAAATAATGTGAAACCCATAAGGTAGAACATTGGTGGTTTGAGTTTCCGAAATACATAATGATCGTTACATAAGGAAAAGCTATTAAACTGGGCTGAAAAAAGATGGTTATTTATAATCTTAATTACTTTTGATATGATTTTGGTCGGTTATATGTTTGTTTAGAGAAGTTATCTATTTTATAATTTGTTTATATTCCAAAGTAGAGACACAGGAATAATAATTTGGTGTGTCCAAGAGCTTATGAAAGACAGTTTCTTGTTTTGGGGCCGATGGGAAATTTGCATCACTCGTGGACTATCAGTGTTGGGGTACGGACAAAAATTTCCTGAGAGAGAATCCCTACCAAACGAAACACGCCTCATTGTAGACAATAACGATTTTAATTTTTCAAAAAGTTTTGAATCACTGTTCTCATAATTAGTGAAATCTTACATTTAAAAAAAGAACTCGAAAAATTCTCAAAATTCTCACAACAGAAATTATACACAGCAGAAATCAATCAAGGCAGCAATAATCTATGCTGTCGTGGTTTTGTAAATGGTGATTGTTCCAACTTTACAAATGATTGCCGTGTCGTTGTGTTTCTTTGTTGTCAATGGCATTTCCTACTTTCCGACCATCACCTCTCAGATGACTATTCAGTTCCGTTACAGATCTACAAGGTTTGAAGCATAGGTAGCAGACGAAAGTTGCAACTTACTGTGCACTTCCAACTGATTAGGTCTGCACACGTCACCACTATTCCATCGCTGTAGGACTTTCAGTAAATGGAATGGCAAATAAGGTCATCTAAAAGAGACACTTCTATGGCATTGGATTATAGTGATAAACGCTTGTACAACATGAGTACCACTGTCTGGGTATCTGTGATTAGTAACTAGTGGCAGGCTGTAGCGAGATAACTAATAATCACATGAAACCGCAGATTTTATGTCCTGAGTATAATTTTAAACTGCATCCGGTAGTGGGGCATGGTTTGGGAGCTCCGGAGTTTTGGGGAGTGTGGAAGCAACTCTTAGCCACTTTTGTTCCCAAGTGTACTCTGACCTACAATGTCAGAACCTGTCAGAGTTCCAGCCATGAGTTAACTAGCATATATGATGACAACTCAGCTGAGCGCAAGGACGCAGAAATACCCTTGGTTGGTGTCAGGGCGCGCAGTAAAACCACCGGGATTGAGGGACCCCTAGCTCTTGTCACAGCATTCTTCTAGGAGAGGGTTTTATATATACATACATATACATGTGTGTTGTGTGGGGGGGGGTCCATGTGTTTGTAAGTAGTCTATAATTTTTCAACAAAACGATAGATTTACTAATAAAGGTAATTAGTAAGAAAATTATTGAAAATTTTAACAAATACAGTTTTTTTCTTTTTACTGCGTAGGACTGTTGTCTGTGGAATTTTTTTATTGACCCGTCTGTCCTGGTCCAGTAGGTAAAATATGCTCTTTTCAAGTTATTATATTGTATAGCTGTAACTAGAAAACATTTTTCACCAAACGAAAGTATGTTCATTTCCTTGACAGTTTGCGACTGAGAAGTTATAATTGGATATTTATATGAGTATATATCAGTTTTGATGAAGTGTATTTTTCATCGATTGCTATTTTATTAATATGAGCTTAAATTCTTCCAATGCCTATATGAAAAAATAAGTGTAGGTTATTACTCGACCTACCTAAATAATTATGATTCACTAACTAATTTGAGGCGTTTACATTTAGTCTTTGAAGTTATTCTTCACGATTGATTTTCTTGTTTCACAGTTTTCAAAATTAGTTTCTACTTATGAACATAATAAAAGCTTTCACAGTTCTCACAAAGGTATTAAATATTTTTTATACCCCAGTGAACAACATACATACATGCATATATACCTACATACATACATACATACAACCACACACACACAGATATAGATAGATAGATAGATAGATAGATAGATAGATAGATAGATAGATAGATAGATAGATAGATAGATAGATAGATAGATAGAAATGAGTGTGTGTGTGTGTGTGTGTGTGTGTGTTCGTTCGTATTAGCCCGAGTCGCTGGATAATTTTTCGTTCCTTTAAGAATATTGCAGAACGGAAACTTTTCATAGATTTTATAGATTGGAATTTAAATCCTAATCTCTATAGAAATTAATTGTTTCAAGAAAAGATTAAATTTGAATTACTTTTAATTTTTACGATTGTAGATAATAACTCGCTCCGGCTGTAACTTCTGAGCCCGAGTCAGGTACGTATGAACGATGTGGAGAGAACGTCTGCTATGAGTGATATTTTTTGACGCAGGGCACCTCTAAGACGACGGCTAGACGCTGAAGGAAAATAAAGGAACTGCGACCAGGCTAAAAAAAAAAGAAATAAAAGGAGCCCGAGTTATTGGCTGCAATTACACACTTGAAGTCAGTGTTGGCAGAAATTTAATCAACTTGCAAATACACGTTCACATTACTAAATTTGTACTCGGACTAAACGCGAACAGCTCGAGTGCCGGAGTCGCCACTATATATATAGATATATATATATATATATATATATATATATATATATGCGCAGGAGTGGCTGTGTGATAAGTAGCTTCTTACCAAGCATATGGTTCCGGGTCCAGTCCCACACTGCGTGGCACCTTGGCCAAGTGTCTTCTACTATAGCCTCGGGCCGACCAAATCCTTGTGAGTTGATTTGGTTGACGAAAACTGAAAGAAGACTGTCGTATATATATATATGTTGGTTTGTTTACGTCCCCATAACTTAGCTGTTCGACAAAAGACACCGATAGAATAAGTACTAGTTTTACAAATAATAAGTCCTGGGGTCGATTTGCTCGACTAAAGGCGGTGCTCTAGTATGGCCGCAGTCAAATGACTGAAGCAAATAAAAGAATAAAAGAATATATGTATGTATATATATATATATATATATATATATATATATATATATAAACACACTGAGACAAAACAACGAAGTGGGGGAACTCGATCGCCCTACTAAAATGACCCAAACTTCCTTTAGGTTATACCCAATTGTCTTTTTTTTTAATGTTGGATACACTACACTGTATTTGAAAAAAAATAGATGGGATGGTCATGACTGGATTGCTTTTTGATCATAGATCTGCTTGAACAACAGTAGCAAATATTAATATATTTCTAATATCTACAGAGCGTAACCCGAACACGGTTAATTGACGGCTCTTTAAATGAGCTTAATCAACATACTAACAGACTTTTATGACAGGATCTTAGGATCGTGGGATTAATTACTAGACTAAATAAAATAAGACTTCAAAGGTATTGATTTCGTTCTTGCATTACCATTCAGCATGAACAAAGACGTGAAAGCTTTATTTTCAATTATCCCTCATTGAAATTGTACAACTGGAAAATCGAGGCTGTTACATGGCGTTGAAACAGATGTTTGAACGTTGTCATAGTAACAAATCGACATAAAGAGATTAAACTAAATTTCTGTTTCTTTTATGAAAGGCAATCAAACGACCTCAGTGGCATCAAAGTACGACGAACATT
This sequence comes from Octopus sinensis, assembly GCF_006345805.1. Classification (NCBI taxonomy): domain Eukaryota; kingdom Metazoa; phylum Mollusca; class Cephalopoda; order Octopoda; family Octopodidae; genus Octopus; species Octopus sinensis. Next base: position 52,654,554 of record NC_042997.1, on the reverse strand, counting down.
AGCCACAGTTCACTCCGAAAACCACCAACATTCCCCTGTAAACTGTTTACTTGGAATGTTCTTATCGACACCTGATTAATTTTTTAAGTAGCAAGATGCCTACATCAAAGTCTCTGGCCGACAGTTACGTCAAATCTTGATACAAATGTACTTCAGAAGATCCTTTGACTCAGATACCGGCTGGTCATCTGTGACTTTTATGATGATTGAAGAGATTGCTTGAATGTGTTAGTATTTATGCGTAACTGTGTGCGTGTATTGGGATATACACGTGCATGTAAATAAATGTTTATTTGTGTGTATATGTATGAGTGCACAGGCGTGCGTGTAGGTATACACACAGACATATGTGTGTGTGTGTGTGTGTGTGTGTGTTCGTTCGTATTAGCCCGAGTCGCTGGATAATTTTTCGTTCCTTTAAGAATATTGCAGAACGGAAACTTTTCATAGATTTTATAGATTGGAATTTAAATCCTAATCTCTATAGAAATTAATTGTTTCAAGAAAAGATTAAATTTGAATTACTTTTAATTTTTACGATTGTAGATAATAACTCGCTCCGGCTGTAACTTCTGAGCCCGAGTCAGGTACGTATGAACGATGTGGAGAGAACGTCTGCTATGAGTGATATTTTTTGACGCAGGGCACCTCTAAGACGACGGCTAGACGCTGAAGGAAAATAAAGGAACTGCGACCAGGCTAAAAAAAAAAAGAAATAAAAGGAGCCCGAGTTATTGGCTGCAATTACACACTTGAAGTCAGTGTTGGCAGAAATTTAATCAACTTGCAAATACACGTTCACATTACTAAATTTGTACTCGGACTAAACGCGAACAGCTCGAGTGCCGGAGTCGCCACTATATATATATATATATATATTATATATATATATATATATATATATATGCGCAGGAGTGGCTGTGTGATAAGTAGCTTCTTACCAAGCATATGGTTCCGGGTCCAGTCCCACACTGCGTGGCACCTTGGCCAAGTGTCTTCTACTATAGCCTCGGGCCGACCAAATCCTTGTGAGTTGATTTGGTTGACGAAAACTGAAAGAAGACTGTCGTATATATATATGTTGGTTTGTTTACGTCCCCATAACTTAGCTGTTCGACAAAAGACACCGATAGAATAAGTACTAGTTTTACAAATAATAAGTCCTGGGGTCGATTTGCTCGACTAAAGGCGGTGCTCTAGTATGGCCGCAGTCAAATGACTGAAGCAAATAAAAGAATAAAAGAATATATGTATGTATATATATATATATATATTATATATATATATATATATATAAACACACTGAGACAAAACAACGAAGTGGGGGAACTCGATCGCCCTACTAAAATGACCCAAACTTCCTTTAGGTTATACCCAATTGTCTTTTTTTTTAATGTTGGATACACTACACTGTATTTGAAAAAAAATAGATGGGATGGTCATGACTGGATTGCTTTTTGATCATAGATCTGCTTGAACAACAGTAGCAAATATTAATATATTTCTAATATCTACAGAGCGTAACCCGAACACGGTTAATTGACGGCTCTTTAAATGAGCTTAATCAACATACTAACAGACTTTTATGACAGGATCTTAGGATCGTGGGATTAATTACTAGACTAAATAAAATAAGACTTCAAAGGTATTGATTTCGTTCTTGCATTACCATTCAGCATGAACAAAGACGTGAAAGCTTTATTTTCAATTATCCCTCATTGAAATTGTACAACTGGAAAATCGAGGCTGTTACATGGCGTTGAAACAGATGTTTGAACGTTGTCATAGTAACAAATCGACATAAAGAGATTAAACTAAATTTCTGTTTCTTTTATGAAAGGCAATCAAACGACCTCAGTGGCATCAAAGTACGACGAACATTAGCCACAGTTCACTCCGAAAACCACCAACATTCCCCTGTAAACTGTTTACTTGGAATGTTCTTATCGACACCTGATTAATTTTTTAAGTAGCAAGATGCCTACATCAAAGTCTCTGGCCGACAGTTACGTTAAATCTTGATACAAATGTACTTCAGAAGATCCTTTGACTCAGATACCGGCTGGTCATCTGTGACTTTTATGATGATTGAAGAGATTGCTTGAATGTGTTAGTATTTATGCGTAACTGTGTGCGTGTATTGGGATATACACGTGCATGTAAATAAATGTTTATTTGTGTGTATATGTATGAGTGCACAGGCGTGCGTGTAGGTATACACACAGACATATGTGTGTGTGTGTGTGTGTGTGTGTGTGTGTGTATACATACATATATGTGTGTGTGAGTAGATAGATGGACAGGCAGACATATATATATATATATATATATATATATACAGTAGCGGCCATAATATAAGGGTAAGTAAGAACAAGTGTTTTGAACTAGTTATTATAGAAGATTAACAAACACGCTGAGACTAGATATTTTTGCACATATTTAGATACATGTAATATCTATCTTTCGTTAAAATTCCAAGTGAGTGGAATAAATATTTCGTAAGTTAAGAGGAAATAAACAATCTTCTAAATTGTAGCAACCAAAAGTTAAGGGTGACTTAGAAAGAATGAACTACTAACCGAGGTATTTGTTGTTTAGAAGACTGTTAATTGGGCTAACAGTTATTGGATCTTTTCGGTTTGAACGGCAGTTTTTTCTAGCGGTGTCATATGAAATTGTCACCCATAATTATGACCCTAGTATCGATCTATTGCATTTCAATCTATTTTAGGGTTAGGGTTAGTTAGGGCTAGTTAGGGTTAGGGTTAGGGTTAGGGGTGGGGGGAAGTGTATATTTTTTCTTCACAAATGTAAATAAACCCAATCTGTTTCTTAAACGAGGGACATATTCATACGGCACAGAATGTTGTTTACTTCAATGGACGTCAGTGATTGGTTGAAATTGAAGAAATAGAAGAAAAAACAACAAATATCTTACAAACTATAGAATTTTCTCAATAAAGCCAAGAGAAAAAGATGTTTTATAAACACATTCTACGAGTATACGAAGTTTAAAATTTTTTAGTTACCTAGAAATTATGTTAAAAACTGCCGTTCAAACCGAAAAGATCCCAGTTATTTCTTATGATCTTACATTATTACATTAATTATTACATTTCTTATGATCTTACATTATTACATTAATTATTACATTTCTTATGATCTTACATTATTACATTCATTATTACATTGCTTGAAATAGAAAGATTTTTTTTCAAAAAAAGAGGAGTGACAACAGCAACAGAAGGCCAAACAGCCGCAACCACGACCGACTCTGACATTCACAGGTGGCCAATGAAATTGCATGTTCTTCCTGGGACTGACCTCATTAGGCACATTCGTCACCGGTGTAAATATTTCAAGTTACCCCTCGTTTCAAGCTACTTCCCGGTTCCAAATTATCCCCCGCACTGTTCACATTACCCACTCAATGATTTTGCTAAAATGATAAATTCTAAGACTTACAACTCCTGATGTTTTCATAACATTAAACACGAATTACATTCAAGATTGTAAACTGATCTTAAAATATGAAGATAAGACAAAAATATTAGATTTTTTAAAACACTTTTATGATGCGCTGAAAAAAACATATCGAATATTAGAGATTCTGTGTTTGCAATTTTCTAAAAATAAAAACTTTTTTTTTTTTGTTAATAAGAAAGTGATTTGGATTAGAATACTTTTTTCTATGGATATGTAGCAGATGGATGTTGTTTATAGTAGACTGAGTTGAGTTGACAGAATGTAACGACAAGAGATTGATTTGAAGAACGATGTGTTTTATATACAAACTGAAATTTATTTATACACTTTAAATTGGTATGGAAATGTGTTTATTATATACATTAAAACATCACTGCAGATTTTTTTTTTATATAGTTTGGAGCTTGGGTATCTTGATTTTCGTTTTTTGTTTCTTTCGTTTTTTACTTGCTGGTAGTTGCTCAATATATCGAGTGAGGTTGGTAGCATTTTCTTTTCTAGTACTTTATTGTTACGTGAAAGTCGATAGGTATTTTTTTCACAAAGTTCTGCAACTGTATAAGGACCTGTGTGGTGTTCCGTAAAATGTCCCCACTTTCTGTCCTCTCGAATTAAGTTTTTGAGCAGAACATCTATTCCAACACTGAACTGCAGTTGCTCGTGTTTTCTATCGTTTTGTTCTTTTTGAACGGGCTGAGCTATTCTAATACTGGAGGCAACTCGAGAAATCATACTGTCCCGAATAGCTGTCATAACATCAATTTTTCTGCACATAGATTGATCATTTCCAAAACTGTCCCGATCTTTGGCAATTGGGTTGTGCTGTAGTTTAACTGGAAGTGTAGGTTGCCTGTTGAATAAAATTTGAAACGGAATAAAATGCGTTGGAAAATGTTTGGCTGTTCGATAGGCAACCAGAACTGCTGGTAATCATTCAACCCAGTTGCCACGGTCCTCAAGGGACTTGATAAAGGCATCTTTTATAGCGTGATTCTGTCGTTCTACGAGGCCATTTGCTTGTGTTCCTGACAGTTTATGTAGTTCTGCAGACACTCTGTTTACAAATTCTACTTCTTGATCATTTATCTGAATTTTTATACAGCCATGCCGACAAATAACATCCTCAAAGAGAAACTTTCCCACACTTTCCACCGTGTGGTCTTTCAAAGGTCGAGCCTCGGGCCATTCTGGAAAAGTAATCCATTGCAACAACAATGCAACAATAACCATCATCTGTTTTCGGCAAATTGGTGATATCGACACCAATTTGGATCATCACTACCTTTGGCACAGGAACAGGATGAAGCTCTGCAACATTAATTTTGTGAACAGGGTTCACTTTTTGACACCGATCACACGACAAAACGAACTCTCTCGTGTCTTTGCCTACATTTTCCCATTAAAACCTCTCTAAAATTTTAGCCCTTGTTCTGTCGACACTAAGATGACTTCCTAAGCAGGGGGCACTAGTCACTATCTCCACAGCCCATGTGAATATTTGAAATAATACTTTTTTGTTCATCCTGATTTCGAATGATCAAGACTTTTCGGTATTCATTTTCAGAATTTCTTACATTTTCTGTTCTGTAACAATAGTAGAGTTGATCACTCCGTGCAACATAATGCTTAGGGAGCCTACGTAGGTTTGCCTTTTCGTTTTGGGACATATGAGGTCCATATTTGTTGTTAACAACATAATCAAATATCAAATCAATGTTGTCGGCTTTATCTTGTGTACTAAAAGTAGCCATTCTGGATAAGCTGCTTTCAAATTTTTTCGGTTTTAAGTAACTAAGTGAAAACGTCAACTAAATGAAAGCTCTGACATTCTCTTTGATTTACATTACTTTCTCTTTCATTTGCAAATGTACATTACGCGTACACACACATAATAAACATCAACGCGCGCATTTAATGGGTCCACCCTTTATCTCCCTCTTTGCTATCACAGCAACAAACATTTGGGGAATGATTTTAGGTGGGAGTAATCTGAAATCGTAGGGGGTAACTTGAAATCGATTTCAAATTACCCCTAGGGGTAATCTGAAATTGCAAGTTACTGGGGATGGGGTGGGGATAATCTGAATGGGAGGTAATCTGAAATCGGTATACCGGCACTAATGGTTCAAATATTCGTCTAGGAGAAATCAATCATCGGATTCGAGGGACGAGCCAACAGCATATATATGTAAATATGTATTTATCTATACATATATTTGTTGCAGTCAACATAACTTTAAGTTTCACTATAGAAAGAGATATGCTGGAATTAGTTTTTTTTATAGATATTACCATTACAAACTGAAATATTACTAACTGGGATACTTTAATCCTATCCAGATATAATATAAAAAATAATTTAGCTTTGATAATTACGAACTAGTCTTCCTAATATGAGTTTGTTTTAAGTCAAACTTTTCCATACAGAAAATTTTTTAAATGCATTAATTATGAGCCAGTTTGCTCTGAAATATATTTCCTATATCTCTTAGCATATTTTGCTAATGAAATATGCATAAATGTAAACACAGACACTTTCCATTTTGTTTACAAATTTTCTTTTAAAAATATTTAAGATATTAAGAATAAATTTATAACCTTCTAAAAATGTCCTTGATGTTTTAAGCGGGAGAACTATCGATTTGAAAAAAATTGTTTACATTTCAGAAAGATGTTAAATATTGTTTATACCTTGGAATTTTACATTTGATATTCTTTACGTTTATACATAGTGAGCGTTAATATATGTTTACTTATGAGGATGAGTGGAGGTTTTATGTAGGTTACAGAAGTACAGTGATACCTCGCAGTACGAGTTTAATTCGTTCCATGACCGAGTTCGTTTTACGATTTGCTCGTTTTACAAATCAATTTTCCCCATTGAAATTAACTAAAATGTAATTAATCCGTTCCAGTACCACAAAACCACCCAAAAATAATTTTTTAGGTGTTTTAGAACAGAAAAGGTGTAGTTACAAGTAAAATGACAATTATAAAAAAGAGAATGCAAAAGAAGTATGTAAACTGGTTTTATTAACTGAATTACCTTAAAGAAGGGACGATTTGTGCGCGAGGAAGATGATATGGCGGGGAGGAAGAAGAGGATTATTGTTTGGAAGAAGATTCTCCTTCCATTAAGACTTCAGGAAGAACAATTTCTGGCATTTGCTCTCTCCGCTTAACTTAGGCTTTTTGGGCACACTTTCTTGACTTTTTACATTTGCAGGTCGTTTCATTAGAAAAATATCAAGAGAAGACTGTTTTTTCCTGCCTTTCAAAAAGTTACGAAAATACACCAAAGCAGTGTCATTAAATAAAGCAGCAGCACGGCCTGTAGATACTTTTTCAGGATATTTTTCTACAAATCCAGAAACATACTGCCACTTCGCCAACACTGCCTTAATGTCATTCGTTGAGATAGCACTCTCCGCTACACTGTCCGCTTCCGGGAAACCAATCTCTTCCAACGCATCCAAATGCTGCTGCTCGTAAAGCTACAGGAGTTCATCTGTCGTCAGCTCCTCTGAATGTTTCTCGACGAGATCGTTAATGTCCCCATCATCAACCTCGAGGTCCATGGTCTTGCCAAGACACTATCTCTTCGACTACAGGTATCTCAGACTCAAATCCCTCGAGGCCACGGTTTCCTCCATGCAGAATTCAGCGTTCTCCTCGTTAAACCCTGCCAGGCCATATCAATGATTTTTCAGGTAGTTTACAATGTTGTAGTGCTCCTCCCAAAACTCACGAAGGGTTGGATTTGTTTTTACGGTAATTTCAAGGCACCGACGAAACAGGCATTTGATGTACAATTTCTTAAAATTAAAAATCACCTGTTGTTTATGGGCAGCAAGATAGGGAGGGGTGATGTTGCATGAAAGGTACAGAACGTTTATAAATTTAAATGCATCCAGGATATCAGGAGTGAGCAGGAACATTGTCAAGGAGAGGAGAAAAGTACTTTTTCACTGCTGGTCCGATGACAAGGCTGACCCACTCGGAGATGAATTGTCTGGTGACTCAGGTTTTAACGTTTGCCCTCAACATGACCTACAGCTTCTCCTTCAGAATTTTATGCCGCTTGAACGCTAGTGAGTTTTCGGAATGGTAAGCAAAGGGCGGCTTAATCTTCAAGTAACTACTCACATTGGCAGAAAGGACAAGAGTTAACCTATCTTTCATAGGCTTCTGGCCTGGCATTTTCTTCTCCTTTGCACTTATGAAAGTTCTTCCAGGCATTTTTTTTTCCAAAACAAGGCCAGCTTCATTACAGTTGAATACCTGTTGTGCGATGTACCCTTCGGCTGCGACGAGCTGACAGAATTCACGCACGAAATCTTTAGCTGCCTTCGCATCAGAACTAGCTGTTTCTCCATACCTGACGATGCTATGAATACCAGTCCTCTTCTTGAAATTATCAAACCAGTCGCGACTGGCCTTAAATGCGTCTGCTGATGTCTCCTCCATCGATGTTCCAGGGTTCTGCTTCAGGAGATCCCCATACAGCGCCTGTACTTTCTCGTAGATGATGGTCTCCGTAACCGTATCCCCTGCTAGTTGCTTCTCGTTGATCCACAGGAGAAGCAATTTTTCTATACTTTCGTGGACAGATGTACGTTGCTTAGAGAACCTGGAGACGCCTTTGCTGTTGTAATGGACTTGATCACGTCCTTTTTCTTCAGGATGGTGCAAATTGTCGACGTGCTTCGGTCGCACTCCTCTCCCATGTCTATCAATTATTTACTTTTTCAATTCTGTCGCAATCAGCTTTTTCTTCTTCTCAGCTCTGTCCTTTACACTAACCTTCTTGGGATCGCACAGCCAGCTAAAAATTACAACCAAACCTCACTCAAATCACACACTACTGTACAGAAAAAAAAAACAAAGTATATTGGACAATAAATATTTCCCATTGCCCAAAAGGACTAGATGAGTATAGGCTTGAAGGCCTGTTTTTAAAGGGCTGACTTAAGTCTAAATACCAAAAACAATTCAATAGTTTGGAAGTTCTATCTGCACATTTCTTCAGTTTCTTTAAACATTTCTTTTTCTGCAGATGTTACACCATAGTAACCATTTACATATGTAAATTTTCTATTGGTTCGTAATGCAGACGTGTTTTAGATCATTTTCGTTGTAAAGACTAAATGCTTTTGCAATATATTTATCATGTGGATAGGAGATATCATAAAATAAATTGTTCAGTCGGGTGATGCATTAATGATGTCAACAACAAACTTCAAAATGTTTGAGAATAAAGATCTCAAAGAAACATAATATTATCAAAATGAATAATTATGAGATCGCGTGTAAACTATTCAAATACTTCACACGAGTAGAATAATTTCTATTATTGATTTCTCACATAAATAAATTTATATGGAGAACGGGATAATGAGATTATGTGACGTCCTAGATTCGTACCTAGAGTATTAGCGATTAAGAGATGTGAGATGGCCACCATTAGGAATTGAAATGAAGCCAACTTAAGCTAAATACAAAATGCTGTAAAAGAAATTGTTAGCTCTTGTTTACGGAATCGCCCACACTATTATATTTCCGTGTGTGTTTCATGAACGTTACATCGCATGTTGAACCTTTATCGTGCGCCTAGAGTAGAAAAGGATATTAGCTGCACAAACTTACTCAGACTTTTTTCACAAAATACTTCAGTAACTCGTATATTCTTTAATGTGCCTATGTTATTATAGCTGTTATTACAACACTTTTGTGGATCATAGAATATGTTGCTAAATAAATATTAATAATTTCGCGGATCAGCTCCGGGCCGATATGGTTGGATGGATATACTGATCATAAATGTTCTTAGTAAAGACAATGTCAATTGCAGTGGAATTTGAACTGAGACCGTAGAAGAGTGAAGCGGATGACTGAAAAACGTAACTTTTGTTTCCACCAAGCTACTACTCCAATAATAATAATAATAATAATAATAATAATAATAATAATATAATAATAATAATAATGATACTCTTTTTACTCTTTACTCTTTTACATGTTTCAGTCATTTGACTGCGGCCATGCTGGAGCACCGCCTTTAGTCGAGCAAATCGACCCCGGGACTTATTCTTTGTAAGCCCAATACTTGTTATATAGGTCTCTTTTGCCGAACCGCTAAGTGACGGGGACGTAAACACACCAGCATCGGTTGTCAAGCAATGCTAGGGAGACAAACACAGACACACAAACAAACACACACGCATATATATATACATATATACGACAGGCTTCTTTCAGTTTCCGTCTACCAAATCCACTCACAAGGCATTGGTCGGCCCGGGGCTATAGCAGAAGACACTTGCCCAAGATGCCACGCAGTGGGACTGAACCCGGAACCATGTGGCTGGTTAGCAAGCTACTTACCACACAGCCACTCCTGCGCCTATTATATAATAATAATAATAATAATAATAATAATAATAATAATAATAATAATAATAATATAATAATAATAATAATAATTGAGTTTGTGAGGAACCTTTTGCATGGTCGCTCGATCTGAGTAAAATAAACTGAAATCTCCCAAAAAGGGAACAAAAATTGTATTATGTATTCCTAGTTAAACTACGTCTTTAAAGTGGTGATTTCGTCATGAATTGAATGCTTTTCATCAAGGTCTACTTAATCAAGGCTGACTAGGTCAAAACAACAACAAACACATTAATTACTTCGATTCTAGTATCTGTTGTATCTAGGCGAAGTCGAACATCTTTTGAGTCACTGCTTTTCCAAAGCTGTTCGATATAGTATATTTGGGATTGCATTATGTGTCCTGCTTTTGAACATGTTAGAATATGATTTTTTTTCTGCGGTTGTCAGATCGGGAGATCGTAATGAAGCTTCTTCATTGACTTGCTGTACATGAAAATGATAGAAATGCAATTGAAATTATCGGTGATATGGAACTGGGATTTTTCGTCGATTATGAGTGTAGATTTGGAGATAATGAGACAGCTATGGGATCTGGGGCAATAGCATATCAAGGTTCCGGGGAGATGTAGTTGAAAACGACATCACTGTAGATGTTTCACTAGTTGAAGGAAAGTTGGAGTTCAGGTAAGCTCGAAATCGGTTCAAACAGAATAAAAGCACTCACAGGAGAAAAGGTGTTAGAGACGGGAATTCGGGATATAGATGTTCGAGAATAAGACATGAGTGCAGAAATAGCTCGAATTCGGCGGAGAGCAACGTCCAAAACTTAATGAGGGTACCGACATGAAAAGAGAGATTACTATGTTCGGCTCTGGAGTTAAAATCTGAGCTTTTACTACAGCTGATTAGAAAACAAATTGTGAGAACACTTGACAAGAGAACATGAGACTTTAACCACAATTACAAAAACATTATCCTCTGTTTGCCAAACACGTCCTCTCTCTCTTTTTCTTTTCCTCTCTCCCTCTCTCTCTCTTTTTCTCTTCCTCCCTCCCCCCTCTCTCTCTCTCCATCTATCTATCTGTCTATCTTTCTATCAATGTATCTATCTCTTTCTTTTTTCTCTCTCTCTCGAAATTTGTTTCTAACATGACAGTAACACTGAAAGTTTTCACATTCATTGTTAATTTATTTGCTGTATAATGCATTTGGTTTATAATTTTGATTATCCTACGTTGACTTAAATCCTAATTTAAGGCCTTACTATGATCCGCAGTCATAATTCATTAATGCATATGGATATTTATTGCATCTTTCGTTTGTGGCAATCAGAAACGGAATGGAAATTATAAATAACAATAGTTTCACTTGTGTATTTCCATACAAGGGCCCGACACCTTTGTTATTAGATTTTCACAAGTTAGAAAACATTCTCACAAAAAAAAGCAAAAAAAAAAAGCTGAATTTCCGTTTTCAAGAATTGTGTTATATACATCATATATTATTTACGGTCGTTAGTGAATGAATTTGACCCAAAGAAAAGGAAACGAAATCTTAATGAAGACTAGAAATGTTTAGATTGCTTCGGTACAGTGATTCAGAAAGAATGTGGTGAAATTAATCGCCTGCAACGAAGTGGTTTAACAGTAAGATGTCGAGATGGGAGTCTAAAAAATTTTTCATCAGCGGATAACATTTTGCTATTCAGTAGTCCCAGCAACTAGAATTGCTAAAAGCTACATAATTATCATATTGCAATAAAGAATGTTTTCGTAGATTATTCTTCAAATAAGTGTACCATTTCCTCTTTCATTTAGAAACATATCATGTGTAAGTCCTGTCCAACTCAGATGTTATTTATGAATTTCATGACTTTTCACCTCTTTCGATTGATTGATTTCATATAAATGTACTTTTTATATTCTAATAAGAGCCAATGTTGTGATAATGTCCCTCATGGTAGCTGTGAGCTCTTGTTAAAATTATTTTTATTTGAAAAAGCAAACATAAAAACAAGTTGTATCGTGCGAGAGAGAGAGAGAGAGGGGGGAGTGTGTGTGTGTGTGTGTGTGTGTGTGTGTGTGTCCATATATATGTGGTGGGAGACAGATAATGTGTTTCTGGCGTGAAGTTATAAATAAAAACAATTTAACAGTAAACTGAAGGATTACTCTATACTTTTTAGTAGAGTATATACATGTTAATTTTTACAAGAAAATGGTCGATAGTGACTTTGGAGTCTCGACTTGCTCGCCGTCATCAGTCTGATGACGGTAAGCAAGCTGAAACTTCGATGTCACAGTCAACCTTTCACTGGTAAAAATTTACTCACATACACACACATATGCTCGTGCACGCACACAATCACACACGTGCATGTATATATATATATACATATATATATACATACATACATATATATATATATATATATATATATATATATATATATATATATATATATATATATATATATATATATATATATATATACACATGCTGAATTTTGATTATGTATAGTATGAATCATTTCCGCTTCAAATATAAACGCGTTTTACATTTAATCCCGGATTTAGTCATAAATATATGTTTTAAACAACAGACAAAAGGCTAAAGTTTCAGTTAAGAAATTGACCTGAATTCGGTTTGAAAAATGCTCCAAGGTTACTTCAAAGAGATGGAAAATAATGTAACATCCGATTTTCTATTCTTCTCACACTCTTCGAAATAAAATTAATCGGAAATCCCAGAAAAGGTCCTCCCGAGCAACCAACATCTAGATCTCCGATAAAGTTTTCGTTCGTGGATGGTAGTGGACTTGGCTCCTACCACTGCTATTACTTTAGCCTGGTTCCTGTGAGACCGGAAGTTGGTGACCCTGAATTGAGTCATCTGACATCCAATATACAATGAGATTAAAACGAAATCCTAAGACGTATGTGTTGTTGTGGTCATTCTTCAGGTTTCCTGTTCTCTCTGCAGCAGATGGCTACTACTGACCCATGTTATTTCCGTCTGAATATGTACTATTGCAGGTTACACTTCTTGCAGGGTAGTTTTCAGTTTGCTCTGGAATTGGGAGCTAATAATTTCAGTCACGTCGATTTATACATTTTTATAGATAATTTGAATTTAAATTGGAACCAAGTTGTGTCATATTTAGTTCTGTCTCTTTACCTTGTCAGTTCCGGACCTGTTTGGGCCTACTTTGCCTGCGGCATCTTAGAACTAACTCAAATAGTTATACCTCCCTTTTCTAAAGTTCTGGCATTTCAACAAGGTGACTAGCCCTAAAAGCATTTCTACTATCAGCTACAAGTAAAATATTCCTAGGTTGGTCTTTATCCTCCTCAACTTTCCTCTCTCTACGTTATCTGACCCAAATTAATTATAGGAACATATACATGAGTGAGTCCCATCTCCAAGTAAAGTAAACCACTCAGATTTTCGTAATATTTTTTTTTTCAGAGTCTGAATGCTGATGGAAACAGTTGTAAATGATATCTACTTTTATCACTTTACTCTATTTTCTTTTCTCGAGGACCACCAGCACCGTTTCTCTAGGTTCGGATTTACTCGAACTTTGCATTCCTTCGACATGCACCAGTGATCTTTCAAACTTGAGAACTCAACAAATATAATAATGTTGCACTTGACTGATATCAACAACTGTAACACTATTTGACTAGTTTGAGACGACAACGTCCAAGTAAAGTTGCTCGCCTATGGTTTCCCCATAGGCGAGCAAATTTCATATTTCTTTTGATAGAGAATTTCCAGTTATGCTACTTTATCACAGCGTGTGTCCGTGGTATTCTCTCTTATCTAATTATTTCAACTTTGGTGTGTTTACACTCTTCTTTTTTTTTTACATTAAAGGCCTTATTACTGTACTTGTAACCAAACATAATCCTCTGCATAATGATACAACGCTTCACTTCGCGATAATCTTTTGCAAACGAACGTATTCCATAATACACGACGCAACATTTGGATCGGATCAGGTAATCATATTATTTCTTTGTACTGTGATACAGAAAGCATCCTTCGATCGATATGAAAGTTTGGTTCTTTCACTACGGATATCAAGAAATCTTACCCCCTCCATCCAGCGAAGGAGCATCGAGCTGATCGCTTGATATGATAGAAATAGCAGGCAAATTTCCCTCAAATTAGATTTTATCCCGTCTTAGAAAAGTATTATTTAATACTAGGTTTTAATACTAGGATTGCATTAAATAATGCAATCCTAGACATTCGTAAAAAACGAAGTTGTCGCAACTGGAATGTATGATTGTAAATTTGTTCGATCAGATTTAACCTCAAGCAAGGCAAAACCAAGCAAAAAAAAGAAAGAAAACGGTTTAAAAGAAACGTTCCTCAAATTTTTCTAATCTCTGATTATTTTACTTAGCAACCACACGCTTATAATACAGTTGAAAGTGTTCATTTCGAAGATTAGGCGCCCTTTTTAGATAAAGGAAATACTTCAGCATTGAATAGTTGAATAGTTGCAGGTTTTCAAATGATGCAAGTGAGACCCTCGAAAGTGTTCCCTCTCTGCACATGCCGACATTCAATGAAAAAGCTATCTGATCATTCCTTCTCTAAAGCAGGTGTTAAATTACTTTGAAAAAACCCTTTTTTTTAATGAAGAAACAAAGCGCTTTGGAAACCCCGCCATACCTAGGTTTTTTTCTAAAGGCATCAACTTTTAAAACTTGGCCTCAACAGTCTTGGCGTGCTAGAAAATATTTGGGCAATGTCCCTTACTCTCAAACAAATAACAACGAGCAATGTCAATATAAAAAGTTATTAGTTTTCAAGCACTACTGAGTAGTATAACTGATTTATTCTACTGAGGATTGGAATGGGGAAAAAATACTTTCATAATAGCAAAACTACAATGCGCTTCGCCTCAGTACAATCAGCTATTTCAGAGTTGTCTTCAGTCTTACGATGATTGTAAGGTTTGTTATATCACTTAAGAGAAAACATCCCAAATATTCCAATTTGTGGGGAATTATAGCAGGTGGAGCAACAAAACACGAATTAAGAAATAAGTAACAGAATATTTTTCCCTCCGTTAAATACAAGACACAAAATTATACATGACATTCAGAAAAATTAATCAAATTGTCTTGCTCTACATGACGATATAATTTCCACTCTCTTTTAAAGCGTCTCCCGTTCTAACGATATGTCTATGTAAATGGTGTTTTTATATGCGTGACTATTCTTATAATTTGTATGTTCACTGAAGTGTGGCATAACTTGTCTTTCACAATAAATACTTTGAGAGCCTAAATTAACAGCGTTTCACCTTTCTGAACAGAAGCATTTGATAACTCATCCATCTGTTTTTCTGTCCCTCATATACATATCTATCCATTTCACTCATTCAGCCATACATCCGTAGATTCATCCAACCAGTTAGATACACATAAAGATTTACATACATATGGCGTCGTGTGGATCAAATGTGTTGACATATGGGTCTATCAACTAATGAGACTTATATTTTCCTTTTACATTTCTGCACATCTATAAAATTAATACAGAAGACTGCTAGTGTGGCCTCTGTCATTGAAAAATCATCAAAAAACACCAAAAATAGATATTAATATATAAAATATGTAGCGATTACTACGAAGTTTGAGGAGAAAAATAATCTTTGAAGTACACTGAATAAGAATATATTTTCACCAGAACTGCAAGGCTGATCTCTGACCAAACGATGAAAGAGTAGAAATATTTTGAATTATGTAAATTAGAAATGGTAACTATGCATACCACGAAATAACTTTCAGTAGCTTAAGAGGACTTATACTACATGGTATCACACACTTTCGTCAGTCGACATCAAAGCTAGCTTACAAGTATTTCTTGACTAAAAGAAACTAAGATAAAAGGATATAAATAAAAGAAACACGATAAAAGAAGTACGAAATCATATTCGCATGTCACTAGTTCGGCACCAACCAATACTAAAATTCCTCTACTTGCTTTGATTCTTTAAATAGTTTAAATAAAGTATATTTATAACTTACAAAATCTCGCCAAACAACAATTACTTTTCCGGTTAAACACAGCTAACCAAACTAGGATTATTAATCGAATTGCTTTCTTAAAAAAAAAACTACCGTCTCAAAAGATGCCTCCACATATGTAAACAACCTCACATGCATTCACCACACCTGTCACCACATACACGCTCATACATTGCATTACCAATGTATTACACACCCACACTATTGTTCATATAACCGACATGGTAGCATAGAAAATCTGCATCTATTGCTCAGCACACACACACATACACACACACACACAAGCTACTTTCTTTCACACTCGTTTAAGCTCTCTTCACACCACCACGACGTAATATTCACATTCCCCACACACACACACACAAGTACACAAATACACGCATACACACACACACTCATTCACACACGCACACAACCTACTTGCATTCTTGACTTCTCATTTTTACATGTCCACACACGCATGCGCACGCAAATACACACATAACCTACTCAATCATACATCATTACACCTTCCCACGCTTATCTCGTTTCTCTCCCTTATCTCGGTCTTCTTGCCGTAAACCACCATTCTACTCATTTCCGTTCTGACATTGAACATGTTACCTTATCGACATAAACATTCTTTTTTTCACTTTGGATTCTATTCCCCTATTCCCCCACCCTTTTCCATCCTCTTTTCTTGTTAAAGAACCACCGTTCGAAACGTTCGTTTTTCCGCGTTCTCTTTCTCACATATTAATTATATTAACTTTGTACTATTCTTCGTTAGTCTTGCTTTGTTCATTTTTTCCCCTTGTATTGTCACTCTGTTGTAGACTTCCTCAATTACTACTGCCTTTATATTATTATATATTTCTTTATTGTCCAACCTAAGATAGCAACTCATCGAAAACCATGCTATCAGTCACACAGTTGAACCAATGTTCTTATGGTCTATAATTATCAAACCATAACCATTACTTAGCTAGGATCCTAGTTATCACTAACACAATTAAACAATCGACTCAAATTCATGCACTGTAGGAATATCAAATATACATATATATATTTCTTTACTTCCCACAAGGGGCTAAACACAGAGGGGACAAACAAAGACAGACAAAGGGATTAAGTCGATTACATCGACCCCAGTGCGTAACTGGTACTTTATTTATCGACCCGGAAAGGATGAAAGGCAAAGTCGACCTCGGCGGAATTTGAAATCAGAACGTAACGGCTAAGCATTTCGCCCGGCGCGCTAACGTTTCTGCCAGCTCGCCGCCTTCTCTTTATATTATTATAGTAAAACAAAATACGCCAAAGATAATCTCCTACTTTTACCGTAATTTTAAAATATTAAGGAATGTAGTTTAATCAGTAATATAAGAATGATATCACTTCATCTTTCACTGATGTCAGTCACTGGACTACGGATATGCTGGGGCACCAAGGAAAATCATCACCACAAATTTGTTCAGACACCCATATCTTTTGTGCATGGTCCATAAACTCTCTCTTAATAAGCCTTTGTAAAGTCGATGAAACACTACCATAATGTTTTCTGCTCCTTGGAAACACCTAGTTGCATATCATCTTCAGCAAGGCCCATAGGTACACCCATCTCTCTTACGCTCGTCACTTCTTCTGTGTCACACAATAGGCCCCGAATGACCAGTGCGTTCAATCCTTTCTCCTGAACGCTTCGACTACTTAGAATCTTTCTCTTTCCTCCATTTTGCTTACGTTTTACCTGAAAACGTCGTCTTACAAATATTCTAGCTGAACAACAACTGTATCAATGATCTGACCAGACTCAGAATGGCTGCAAACGTAACGTATATTGTCCTTTCTTCTTGATCAAACCATGAAAAACCTGTCCTACTTTCCTGCAGTCAGGAGGTGGTGTAATAAAGCGACTAACGGCTATAATAAAGCGCTGAATTAACTAAAGATTTGATTAATGTCATAAAACAGTGAATTGGAATGCTGAAATTTCTCAGTCAAGAATGAATGAATCCCTGAAGTAAGATTAATTTCTAAAATGTGCCAGAGAGTAACTAATGTCATAAAGTTGACTTTATATGACCGCAAGAAAAAAAAATGTCAGTTGAAAGCAAATATTGAATTTCCTTCAATCTCGCAATTCGTTACCTCATAAAGAAACATTTTAAAAGCTCAGTTTTCTCAATAATTTTCTCAGTCTAACATACCTTTACTCTGTCTATTTTCCCCAATTCTTAGTAATGTAGCTACTGGCTAATCTCTGGCTATGACAGCTGTTCTAATGTTATGATCTGGAGCCAGTAAGACGGGTCTCTATATATTTGCTCCGCCTATAAGGAATAGACAAATCTCTGCAATCACATTCTACTGTTTTGAGAAACAAAAGGAAGGATATATTAGATAATATAGCTGTGGGTGCACTGTATATATTGACTTTCGGAAGAGGGAGTAAAAATCTTAAACTCTAGACCACATTATTAACGGATATAGAAAAGCGGCGTGCAGGAAGAATCGCTAAATGCTGGCCAAAATGCTCAGCAGCATTTCGTCTATCTTTACGTTCTGAGTTCAAATTCCGTCGGAGTCGACTTTGCCTTTCATCGTTTCGGAGTAGATGGAAAAAGTACTACTTGAGCTCTAGGATCGATGTAATGGCCTCCTCACCCAAATTTCTGGCCTTGTGCCTATAGTAAAAAGGATTATCATCGAATATAGAAAGACGGCGAGCTGGAAGAATCGTTAGCGCGTCGGACAAAATGCAAAGTAACATTTATTCCGGCTCTTTACATTCTGAATTTAAATTCAGCCAAGGTTGACTTTGCCGTTCTTCCTTTCGAGATAGGTGAAAAAAAGTACTAGCTGAACATTTGAGCTAGTAAAATTACTAGCCACGCGCCAAAAGTTTAAACCGTTATCTTGGAATATAAAAATAACCAGTTTTATTTTTCTATAGGCTGTAATTCAAGATTGTGATCGAGATAATAATACATTGTTACTTTATTGATAGAAAGTCAGTTTTTAAAATGAGCTATATAAAGTGATTTGATTTAGTACATCACTGTTTGAGTTTTGAGAAAGTTTTACTGTTATTTCTAGCTGTAGATGCCCCGACATAGCTTTTCTCTAGGCGCTCAACCTCTTGGTGTAGTCGTACGAGTGTTGAGATGATAGTTAGAGGCACTTTTAGACTTGAGTGAATCTATCCAACTTCAGGACTGACCACATTCAATTTCTTCCAGAAGTGAAAAAGTTAGATATACAGAAAGAAAGAGTGAGAGAAAGAGAAGAACCGACCCCCGTATGGGACCGGTACTTTATTTAGCAGCCGCAACAGGATGAAAAGCAAAGTTGAGCATCGGCGGGATTTGAATTCACAACGTAGAAGGTCGACACAATTATTGCAAAACAATCTTTTTCTGCCGCTCTAACGACGACTCTGTCAATCGGCCGCCTTCCACTGCACAGCAGAAGGGGGGGGGACTTTTTTAGTACCTGGGGCGAATTGCAAATGCATAAGAATGTGTGAGAGTGCATATCCCTGCTGAGAATAAATCATGAACCTTTAATTTTATTAATTCATAGGTATGCACGTAATCACACTAAGCAACTTTAATTAAAATGTTATAATTAGACAGATACTTATAAGGCTTCACAGAATGTTGAAAGTAATTTATATCAAATTACTGTTTTGGATTAAGGCTTAAATGTAAACTTTGTCAGTGGGCGGCTTCAAATTTTAATGCAGGCGAAATTTTATCTCCAGGCTAACTGTGTCCTATGCCTGGCATGCAAGTTCTTTGTCTGTTCGAGAAAGGTAAAATTTATTAATCTATATGGAGCTTGAACTCAGAACCGTCTGAAAACAACAAGAAATGAAGACTATTGAATGAGAAGCAGTTTTATCAAAGACTAGCAGTATCGCCCGGCGTTGCTCAGGTTTGTAAGGGAAATAACTATAAAGCATTTTTAGAGAGTTATAGCCAAAAAATAGCCAAAAAATGGAAAAAAAATGATGGTAAATTTTTTTTTTGAGAGTAATAAAAGGTTGAGTTGCGTCCCCTAGACAGTCTGTGGTTTGTTTTTTTTTATTCTCGACCCCATGTCGAATTTATCGATTTTTTTCAGAACTGGGGGAACTTTTCAAAATTTTCGCTGCGTTAGTTTTGAATTATGACATTGGGCTATGTGTGTGTCAAGTTTCATCAGAATCGGTTGAAAGCCGTGGTCAGGGTGAGGGTACGAGAAAACAGACACACAGAAACACGCACAGACAAACTGCCGTTTATATAGAGAGAGATAGCGCATTTATGATGACGGGATTTGAATAGCTGCTCTCCTCCTATAGGAAAATTATATTTGACATAAATAAATATGATCGTATGTATTAAATAGCCTTCGTGGGGAACTGGCAGAATCGGAAGGGAGCCAGGAAAATACTTTGCAATATTTCTTCACGTTCTGAGTTCAAATACTGCTGGTGTCACCTGTGGTTTTTATTCCTGTAGTATTTACTAAAATTATGGTATTTACTAATTTTCCCTCAAAATTGTTTGCCTAGTGCCAAAGTCAGTAAGATGGTGAGCTGGCAAAAACGTTAGCACGCCGGGCGAAATGCGTAACCGTATTTCATCTGCCGTTACGTTCTGAGTTCAAATTCCGCCGAGGTCGACTTTGCCTTTCATCCTTTCGGGGTCGATAAATTAAATACCAGTTACGCACTGGGTTCGATATAATCGACTTAATCCGTTTGTCTGTCCTTGTTCGTCCTCTCTGTGTTTAGCCCCTTGTGGGTAGTAAAGAAATAGAAATAGGTTTTTTGTCTGCCGCTACGTACTGAGTTCAAATTCCGCCGCGGTCGACTTTGCCTTTCATTCTTTCGGGGTCGATTAAATAAGTACTAGTTACGCACTGGGGTCGATATAATCGACTTAATCCGTTTGTCTGTCCTTGATTGTCTTCTCTGTGTTTAGCCCCTTGTGGGTAGTAAAGAAATAGGTATTTCGTCTGCCTCTACGTTCTGAGTTCAAATTCCGCCGAGGTCGACTTTGCCTTTTAGCCTTTCGGGGTCGATTAAATAAGTACCAGTTACGCACTGGGGTCGATATAATCGACTTAATCCGTTTGTCTGTCCTTGTTTGTCCGCTCTGTGTTTAGCCCCTTGTGGGTAGTAAAGAAATAGGCATTTCATTTGCTTTTACGTTCTGAGTTCAAATTCCGCCTAGGTTGATTTGCCTTTCATCATTTCAGACTCGATAAATTACATACCAGTGAAACACTGGGGTCAATGTAATCGACTAGTCCCCTCCCACCAAATTTCAGGCCTTGCGCCTTAGTAGAAAGAATTATCATCATTATTATGAGTTGGTTGAGTCGTTAGCACGCCGGACAAAATATTTAGAGGCATTTTCGTCCGTCTACGTTCTAAGCTCAAATTCTGCCAATGTCAATTTTGATTTCATCTTTTCGGGGTCGATAAAATGAAGTACCAGTCAAGTACTGGGGGCGATGTACTCGACATCCCCTACCATTAAAAACTGCTGGACCAGTGCCAAAATTTGAAACCATTATTAAGGCAGCGAGCTGGCAGAATTGTCAACACACTGGGCTAGATTCTTAGCAGCATTTCGTCCGACTTTATATTCTGAGTTCATTTCGTACAGCAGGGATCGCCTCCCCCTGCCGGAGCCTCGTGAAGCTTTTATGTGTTTTCGCTCAATAAACATTCACAACGCCCGGTCTGGGAATCGAAACCGCGATCCTACGACCGCGAGTCTGCTACCCTAACCACTAGGCCATTGCGCCTCCACACACACACACACACACACACACACACACACACACACATATATATATATATGTGTGTGTGTGTGTGTGTGTGTGTGTGTGTGTATATATACAAAATAAGAAAATGGAGGAATAGATTTCTTTCAATCATCAACTATTGGATAATACCAATTCATATAATTTATTAACTAATTATTTAGATATATATATATATTACACACACACATACACACACACACACCACACACACACACACACACACACACACACACACACACACACACACACACACTGGTACGTGAAAAAAAACATTCGAGTAAGGTCGTTGCCAGTGCCGCTGGACTGGCTCCTGTGCAGGTGGCACGTAAAAAAACACCATTTGAGCATGGTCGTTGCCAGTACCGCTTGACTAGCCCTCGTGCCGGTGGCACGTAAAAGCACCCACTACACTCTCGGAGTGGTTGGCGTTTAGGAAGGGCATCCAGCTGTAGAAACTCTGCCAGATCAAGATTGGAGCCTGATGCAGCCATCTAGTTCGCCAGTCCTCAGTCAAATCGTCCAACCCATGCTAGCGGACGTTAAACGATGATGATGATGATGATGATGATGATGATGATGATGATGATGATGATATATATATATATATATATATATATATATATATTTCTTGGCTACATTGAGGCCCAAGTGTTCTCCCAGTTCTCTGGGCCGACCCCCGAACTATACGGTCGCTATATCGACGACTGCGTAGGTGCCACCTCCCTTTCCCGTGAACTTCTCTGCCAATTCATCTCTTTCCTTTCCAACTTTCACCCCTCTCTTCAATTCACCTCCACCATCTCCAACACCTCTGTCAACTTCCTTGACATCTCTCTCCGCATCGATCACCCCTCCAACTCTCTCACCACCACCGCCTTCTTTAAACCTACGGATTCCCACCTCTATCTCAACTTCTCTTCCTCCCACCCCTTCCACACCTCCCAGTTCCTCCGCCTCCGACGTTTGTGCAGCCGCGACCAGGATTTCGAGACCCAATACCTGGCCCGCATGTTCAGACTCCGAGGTTACCCACCCATACTCCTCTCTGATGCCCTCACCCGCGCCCGTCGCATCGACCGCACTACCGCCCTGTCTCCTTCCCCCCGCCCACCCCCCAACCGCACCCCCTTCCCCCTCCTTTTCCACCCCTCTACCCTACCCCTTCGTCGCAAGATACTACGTGCCTTCCGTCGCCTCCAGCTTGATCCCACCACCCGCCCCATTTTCCCTAACCCACCCCTGTCCTCTTTCAAACGAGCCCGCAATCTGCGTGACCTCCTGGTCCACAGCACCCTCTCTCCTTCCCCCTCAGCCCCACACGGATCTTTCCCTTGCTCTAGATCCCGCTGCAACACTTGCCCCTTCATCACCAACACCACCGCTGTCACCGGCTCCAACCTGCATACTGTACGCATTAGGCACTCCTTTACGTGCACCTCGTCTGGCCTTATTTACTGCATTAAATGCAACCTATGCGGGATGCTGTATGTAGGACAGACGGGACGCCGGTTGTCCGACCGTTTCACTGAACACTTGAGGGACGTTCGCCTACACTCTTTTTCTCCCGTCGCACGCCACTTCCGCTCGGCCGGCCATTCCCTAGATGACATCTCAGTGTTTGGTCTCGCCCCCCACAATGGTCGCCCACTTTCCAGGCTCCACTTGGAGCAACGCTACATCTTCACCCTACAAACTACCACCCCACACGGACTTAACACAGCCCCCTCCTCTTGAGATCCGTTCTTTTTTTTTTCCGGATACACCACCCACACACACCCACCCACCTACCTCCCACACGCCTGTTCACACACACACATACGTAGACCCATCTACGTACATACATTCACACATTTAATCACACACACTTATAGACATACATGCACACACTAACATACAAACCAACATGCACATACACACACACATACATACATACATACACACATACATACTTACACACACACACACACAGACATACATACACACATACATACACACATACATACGCACATACATACACACACACTCACACACACACACCGCACGTACATACTTCACACACACACACATGCACACATACATGTAGGCACACACATACATACATACCTACACATGCACACCCTTATACTGAATGCACACACACATACACCTTTTTGCATCCAGGCAGCCCCCCTCCTCTTTTCTGCTTTCCGGTTTTGGCTGATGGATCCTCGGTTCCCGCGCAGCGGGGCGTTCGAGGCCTTTGCGCTCGCGCGCGCCTTGGCGCGCGCTGGGGGCTTGGTCGGCCCTTGGGCTTGCGTTGTACTGCTTGTGCGTTGTGTGCGTGAGCGCGCTTCGTATGTGTGGGCTTGCTTCGGATGTGCGCGTGCGTATGTATGCATACATACCCACACACTCGCATGCATCCCTACCCACATACATACACGCACACCTACTCACACACACACATACACACACACACACACATACCTACTTCAGACATACACACACACAGACATACACCCATACACTCACACTCACACGCATACACACACACACACACGCACACGTACACATACACACACACACACACACCTACATACATACATTACACTTGTATACACACACACTTACATTCATACACACACACACCTACACAGCCATACCCTCACTCAGACACACACATCTACCTACACACACACACAAACACACACAGACACACACCCATACATACATACATCTACACACACACGCCTACACACATATACTTATACACATGCACACACACACACATACATACATACACCCATACACATACACACACACATACCTACATACTCCTATACGCACATACATACACACAGACATACACACATACACACTCACACAAACATACACACAACACATACTTACACACACACTCACCTGCACGCGCACACACATGCATGACAAACACCCATACCTCACACTCACATACGCACACACCAACATAAACACGCGCACACGCACACACACACCTACACTCCCACACACATACACACGCCCTACATACACACACGCACGCATACACACACGCACACACACACGCATACACACATACATTACCACGTACACACACACCTACATACACATGCATACACACACACACACAAAACATGCACGGACACACCCAGACATACATACATACACCTATATACACACGCCCACACACCTACATACACACACATATACACAACGCCCACACACCTACATACACCACATACATACACACACATACACGGACACACCCATACATACTTACACATACATATACACCTATACACACAACGCCTACACACCTACATACACACACAGCATACACACACACATGTACGCACATACACACACATATACGCACATACATATATACCCACACACATGCACACCCCACACATACGCACTGCATGCATGCATGCACACGCGCACAC
The DNA here is from genome assembly GCF_006345805.1 of Octopus sinensis. NCBI lineage: Eukaryota > Metazoa > Mollusca > Cephalopoda > Octopoda > Octopodidae > Octopus > Octopus sinensis. The sequence goes on along the minus strand of NC_042997.1, from coordinate 52,629,377 downwards.
CTACACGCATACACACACACACACGCACGTACACATACATAAATACACACACGGATACATCACACCCATACACATACATGCATCCTACACACACATACATACACACTCACACATACATACACACACACACACACTCACTCACACACCTGCATGTACGCGCACACACATGCACATACACACACTCCCCACACACCCACACACATACATACACACTCAACCATACAACACAACACACACACACACACCACACGGACATACATCTATGCACACACATATATACACCCATACTCACATACATTCATCGGACACACTGCCACCCAGACATACACACAGACACACTCACACTCCACACACATACATACTTACGCGCATACTCGCAGGCGCGTCGCACACACGCGCTTGCGCCGGTTCGCGCACGCATACGCGCCCGCATGCACCTCGCTCTTGGACCCGACGAGACCTCCCGCGCGTTCCTGGGACCGTCGCATGTCGTTGGTTTTCCCACGCCCGTCTCCGCGGGACCACTCTTCCATCTTCCCCTCAGCTGAAGTCCTTTTTCCTTACCCCCCCCCTTTTTGTTACACACACGCGCACACATATACACACATTGCTTAAATATATACATTACTCTTACACACATTCAATCTACTCGCCATTAATACTACCACGACACTGGACACACACACACACTACTACTCAACACACGCTGGCACGCTACATACGCCCCACCCCTCCCCTCCCTTCCTTCCTCCTTCCTTCTTTTTCTTACTACTGACCTTTGTCTGCTATGCCGACCATGTGTAAACTCGTACCACCAGTCTTTCTTTTTCTCTATCCTGTTGCCCGCTTTGGGATCTTTCTTTCTCTCTCTTCCTTCTTTATGTTTTTCCGACAAGAGCTCCGCTCGAAACGTCATACCCTCCTGCTTCCATTTCCTGAGCGCCTATTATAATAATACTGTATGTTCCATTGTTGTTGTTTTTTTTTTTCCCTTTGGATTAAAATTATATATATATATTAATAATATATATATATATATATAATATCAGAATCGCATTTACTACGGAGAAAATACAGCGAGTCCTCAGGGAAAATAACTATTCAGACTCTTTTGCGAAATGCCAAGACATTGGTCGAGCACCTAAAAGGGCCCACACATCAAGGGCAAACTGACGCATTTTGATGAGAAAACAGCTACTGCAATCAGCCAGGCGATATGTAGAGATAGATTGAATATAGTTAGTCAACTCTGGACTCTATATATGACAGTTTACTGGGATCCCGTAGATCATGGTCATTTAGTTCATTAGTATCCAGTATACAGTTGGCTAGTGTAGAACACCGAAATGAATATCAACACTTTAACAGATTAATTTATCAACATATAAAATTTATTCGTCCATTACAAAATTTGGAAGAATTTTAACAAAATGACAAGCGCATTCGTCCATTACAAAATTTGGAAGAATTTTAACAAAATAACAAGCGCATTCGTCCATTACAAAATTTGGAAGAATTTTAACAAAATGACAAGCGCATTCGTCCATTACAAAATTTGGAAGAATTTTAACAAAATAACAAGCGCCTCACAATTCCAATTCTAGCAGCAATATACGTTACATGCAATGTGTGTGTGGGGGGATGTATGCATTTACGTATGCTTGTAAACGTGTTTAAGTATGTGTTTGTGTGTATTTGTGTTGTGTTTGTTCTCCACTGCCGCTTAATAACCGATGTAGGTTTGATATAGCGGTTCGGCAAAAAAACCCGATACAATAATTATTAGCTTTTTAAAAAATAATAAGTGGTAATGTCGATTTGTTCGACTAAACCCTTCGAGGCGGTGCCCCAGCATGGATGCTATCTAATGACTGAAACAAGTAAAGATATGTGAAGAAACATTTTATTCAATATCTTATATAAGCTATAAAACAAAAAAAAAAAAGACAAAAAACATTAAATCAGACATTTATCGGAATTTTCCAGAGACTTATTCTTTCTTTTTCTTTTTTTGCAATAACTTTTTTCTTTTCTTTTTTTTTCCTTTTTTTTTTTCTTTGGCAAAGACATTCTTTTTTCTTTAGATTCGGTGTGATTGACTAAAAGCTTTGAAAAGCGGTAGCCTATCATACATAGCCTGCAGTCTAATTACTGAAACCGATAAAAGGAATAAAAGAATACTTTTTAGTACTTGACCAGTCAGTTACACACACAGACAAACATACAAACGGTTGCGCGTGTGCATGTATATGTATGTATATATATATGTATGTAGGTGTGTGCGTGTGTATGTATGTACGTGAGAAGGTATGTGATTTGATTGTGTCTGGAACTATGACAAACAGTCCGCCCTGATGAATTTATACCAGATGCAACTCAAGGCTAGTATTTATAGTATAAAGATATTCGTAACTCATTAATCTCATGGGATAGGTCGTGGGTGTACGCATTTAATCATTTTGACTTGACATGTAGATTCAGCCGCGTGTATTTATAATTTGTAATAGGCCTATACCCATAACCCTAGCTATCTTCCAAAAAATACAAAAAAAATACACAAATGCACACATACATTCATATGAACATATCTTCAACATATTCACTAGATATAAATACACAAGTACATATACAGATGTGTTCTTTTTTTCCCCCTCTTTGCTCATATTTTCTGATTTATTGACATCTCTTTAGATGCAATGGTAAGGTGAAATGTTAAGCTACATATATCTCTTTTTATGAAGACATGTTTGTTGCTATTGGAATTGCTATCGTGATAGTGATGGCTGTTGATTTTCATCGTTAGATTATTGTCGATCTAACGAGGGATATGATAAAACTGGTTATTCAAGCAAATGTTAATGTTTTACTATAGTCCCAGTTTGTCATCCTTCATAATCAACATCTTTCACACATTTGTATCACGTGTCTCTCTTCTTAATTTTTTTTCTTTCGCTTCTTTCGTTTGAATTATAACTTCTTAGATAGATAGATGGATAGATAGATTCTCTCTCTATATATATACATACACACCCACACACACACACACACACACACATATATATATATATATATATATATATATGTATATTCATTCAATTTTTATTGGCTCAAAAAGCAAAAGCAAGGCCATGTATATATATAATATATATATATTATATATATATATATATATATATATATATATATATATATATATATAATATATTATATATATATATAAAGTTAATCCAACAAGAAAGCACAAAAAAACACAACAACGCGAGGGCGTGGACCAAATATAGTATTATTGGACGCTCAGGAAAGAAGGAAAGAAGGAGGGTATAACGTTTCGAGCGGAGCTCTTCGTTGGAAACATAGGAAAAGGAAAGATCCAGAGAAGGGAAAACAGAGGAAAAAAAATCGCCAATATATATATTCGTACACACACACACACACACACACTAATATATAATATAAAATCAGTGTATGTGTGTATGTAAGCATGTAGAGATATTCTTCATATTCTACAATCTCGAGTATTAGAAGTTCTTTTATCCTATTTTGTAAAGGTTTGGTGAATGACTTTTGCCAAGCACCGAGCTGCATACTTCAGCTTTTACTAATATCTTGAACGAGAGAAGTTTCTAGTTAGCACTGTACGTTTCTAGTTTTGTTTATTTATTTTATTTTATTTATGTATTTATTTTGCTCATTAAAGAAAGGATTCATTTGTGTTTTAAAACTGACGCAGTATGTGCGAATTAGTTTTTATTATCTTACTATTTTACTAGCTTCAGCTAGTGGGCAATTGCTGACAGAAAAAAAAACAAAAAAAACAACTGCGTTCTTCAATGCAATAGTTTTTATTCAAAAGAGCAAGATTAATTGCATTTTATGTATTCCCAACGAGACATTCATTCATATTCTAATAATGACATTAAATTGCACAGTCTCTTGCATAATAAATGTAGATGCAAGAATTATGGGTAACTTTTTCAGTTTTTGTTTTCTCTCCGGATGCTTATACATATGTATGAGCGTGGGAGGAGTTATCACATGAAAGAAAAGTCTGTCTACATGCAATAAAAACAATTTCAGAATCAACAATGAGTGATGCATTATTTTCTTCTATGCTTCATTTTCTCTTCTCATATTCAAAATTACAGCTTACAGTAAGAATAAAATCTTCTAAATTTAGTTTAATTCTCTAGATTCCTTTATAAAGTAAGTAAATGACACGAATAAAATCCAGTCTGGTAATGTTCATGTCTATAGGTGACCCAAATATTAGGCGGTCGTAATAAAAATCTCGAATTGTGATTTTTGATCTTATTGCTTGCATTAAACACTATTTAATTGTTCCGAAATTATATATTTTACCGTGACCACTTAAGCAGTTGTTCTTATTTTTCTGCTGTTGTTTTTTAATCAACGTGATTAAAAACTTTAATTACGTGTATGTATGTTGTCTTTGTCTTTTAACTTTCAACAAATTGATGTGATTAAACACAACTTTTTACAATACATAGTTGATATTGTGTTAGCTAAATGTGACTGTTGTGTACGTTTAGTTAAATATGCCGTTAATGAGTAGTCATATATTATTTGAGGTGTTTCGAATCTGTCTCCGGTTAGTCAAACGAGATTTCAATGCATTTAATGACAGTAAACTGACGTAGAGACATGAATTTCCCCCAAGTTCATGAACAAGAATTGGGTTACTGAAATGACTGAAGGATGAATTTATCGAAATGTATAGATCAAAGATGTGCTCTGAGCAAAGTAGTGTACTTGTTGGGTGCCGTAGTTTGAATCGATGCTTTAGCTGGAGAGGGCAATGTGTAATTTGATAATTTCAAATATAGATTTTTCTCAGATTTTAGGGAACACCTTAAAAAGGATGATGAATCTGTATAATGCTGCTTCAGTGGGTCTTCCGTTAGGTTTCTAAATCATTATAATAATAATCGTCGGTGCCACTCGTGTTCGAGTTTGGTTTATCCAGTGCCTTTATGATGTTTAACCTAACATGGCTCAGAAGGCCAAGTCGGAAATGGCAGCTGCAAAGTTTGGAATTTCTGAGCGATTGAGTTCTTCCTTGTTGATGCGTCGGTCCTGCCATTTGATGTTGAGGATCTACTGAAGTTTGGCTTGCTGAAAATGCTCAAGCATTTGCAAGTCTTTTCGTGCGGGCGTGTATTATAACTTGTTGATGATTTAACAGTAGTTGGCATGCAGTTACGTCAGTTATGTTATCTGTATTATTGTATACCAGTGTGCAACTGAATTGCTCCATTATGATGACTTGGAGCGTCTTAAAGTGTTTCATTTGGGATATGTAGCCTGCTGTCACGATCACTCTTATTCATTTAATTATCTTCACAATAAAACATCTCAAAAGTTCTGATATATAAAAACAATAATACATTTTTACTTAAGCGTTTTCTAACGGATGTTTAGCCATAATTAATCAAGTTTGCAAAACAAACTACAGGAGTAGGAGAAATGACAAACTAAAGCGTTCAGGAATAGGAGAGATCTTCAGTGCATACAATACATATATGAAAAAATAATAGTTACCATAATAATTGATATAATAGCATAAATATACTTTACATCCTAAAGAAGCAATCCCATCATGCTGAAATTATAATTTCAAAATATAACTAAATCCCAAGATTTCTCACACTTGTAAGTTAATTATTAATAAACAAGTATATTTAACCTAGCTTCATAAAGTATAAATACACACATGCATACATGTCTATTTGTCTATCTTTCATTGAACCAGTTCTTTTCTCCCATCCCACCGAAAATTTACAAATTCCTTTCTTTATTCTACATAAGATGAACACTGTTGAATAGATGATAAACTATTCAACGAGTCCTCGACCCGTTTTCGCATCTCCGTTCTGCCCATTCATTGCAGGGATATGCATCAGAAATTTATTCTATTAGATGTGCATGTAATAAAAAAAAAGGGGAGCTTCATTCCGTTCGTTCAGAATTAAATAGGAACACACACACACGCACACACACACACACACACACACACACACACACCACACACACACATACACATACACACATATGTATATACATACATACATACATACATACATACATATGTATACAGACCAAATGAATTGAATGTTTACAAATAGTGGTTGTGGAAATGATAAAAGGATATTAAATTCTAGCAACTGTTGTGTGTGTGTGTGTGTGTGTGTGTGTGTGTGTGTGCGCGCGCGTGTGTGTGTGTGTGTGTGTGTGTGTGTGTGTGTGTGGTGTGTGTGTGTGTGTGTGTGTGTGTGTGTGTGATATTTGGCGGAGGAGGTGTTCCTCTAATTCCAAAAATCTCACTTTAGGTGATCCGTACAAATCTACTATATTATTGGACATTTCGTGAAATCAACTACATGGTCTAAAATCAGAAAACAGCTTTTGAAAACTTAAAAGGAGTAGTAGTAGTAGTAGTAGTAGTAGTAGCAGCAGCAGCACTAGCTGTAGCAGCAGTAGTAGTAACAGCAAAGGTTTCGATAAAAATGGATAAAAAGGCAATAAAAGTAAACAAGCCACAGTTGCGAATTTTTCATTTTAAATTTAGGTGAAAGGTTATTTTTATGGGAGAAATCGGGGACACGAAAATTACAAAGATTTGGAAGAAAGAAAAGAAAGTGAGATTTAGATCTACTGAAAATTCGATATTGTTAAAATCATATTCCTTGCAACAAAAAAGCCGATTGTTATTTTCTATTGAAATAATACAGTTAAGCTTTCTAAAATTGAACATAGATAATCAAAGGTATGAGAAGAAGAAAAGAATTAACGTTATTGTTGTTTTTATTAGTTTGTTTTTAGGTCTCTTTTTTTATGAAAAGCAAAGTTATGACTTCGTATTTCTGTTCTATACAACCTACGTATTTTTTACTGTTATTATTATTTTCGTTTCTTTTTTTTTTTTTTTTTTTTTTTTTTTCTTTTTTCAGAATAAATCATGTTTTGAAGTTCTAAAAATCTCAAAAGCGTAACGGAAGATAGCAAGATATTTACGAAGTCAAAGCTATTTTTTTTTTTTTTATGTTTTTATTATTCATCTGTATCGAATGATGTACTTCAAAGCTGGGGAAAACATAGAAAACAAAAACAGCATTTTTTTCTTTTCTTTTCTTTTCTTTGTTCCTTTTCCTTTTTCTTTTTTTCTTTTTGTTCTTCTTTTGCACATATATAATTATTGGTTGACTTTGTTCAATAAGATGAACTCTGTACGGGGAAAAAAAAAACCGACCACCCTTTTTTTGAAACTCAATATGTGTACGTTAAGACTAGAAGCTTTACACTTCGAAGTTCAAAAGCCGCCGAGGCCAAATTATACTTCTATTCTTCTGAAACAAATAATATACTGATATCGATCAGATTACAGAATTACTATACCCTTAAGAAAATAATGTGTATGTGTATGTATGTGCGTGTGTATGAGTGTGCGTGCGTGCGTGCGGGTGTGTGTGTGTGTGTGTGTGTGTGTAGATATGTGTGGAGATGTGTGTTGAGGGTGTTTCTATACTCGTTTACAAAAAAAGCGAGGTTGCTTTTATAAGAATTTATAGAACAATTTATTCAACAATGATATTTAATTTTCAAATATTTCGCTCTATAAACAAAATTTTATAATGTGGGTGAATATTTTTTTATTAACGTCATGCCATCTAGTTTGAGTATGTTAAGGGATAACCATAAACACTGTTGACTGTTGATATACATACAAACTAATACTAATATATGTGTGTATGTGTGTGTATGTATATATATACACATGTATATATATATATACACATGCATATATATATATATATACACACACACGCAGATGTATACATACATATATACATACATGTGTGTGTATATGTATGTATGTCGATGTTATACGCCATAAAGGCAAGTACCGTTGAGCAGAGTACACAATGAGGTTTCTGTTTTTTAGTTGAAGAAAATTCTCTCAACTCTCATACCCAAGAGAAAGACATTGATATCACACTTCGCTGAGTAGTTAAGACGCTCGCTTTGCAACTGCATGATTTTAGTTTCAGTCCTTACACGGCACCTTGGGCAAGTGTCTTCTTCTATAGCCCTGGGCTTACCAATGCTTTGTGAGTAAATTGGGTAGACGGAAATTGTGTGGAAGCTTGTCATATATATTATATATATATATATATATATATATATAGAGAGAGAGAGAGAGAGAGAGAGAGATACATACATACATACATACATACATGCATACACACACACACACAAATATATATATATTATATATATATATATATATATATAATATAATGTATATATATATATATATATATACATATACATATGTACACACACCCACATATAATGTATGCCTTTGAGTTTGTATTTGTCCCCACCACCATCGCTTAACAACCAGTGTTGGTTTGTTTACATCCCCGTACTGTTCGACAAGTACCAGACATAAAAATAATAGTGAGTCGATTTGTTCGACTGAACTTTTCAAGGTGATGCTCCAGCATGGTCGCCGTCAAATGACTGAAACGAGTAATAGAAAAAGGTTTTAAAAGGTGACATAGAAAATTACTCATGCAACACTACAACTTTTATTTCGAGTTGTTTATGTATATTTTACATATATATATAATTAACTACTTGGTTATTTCTTTCGACCTATTCACACCAAATGTTACCTCTATAATAATAGTCTTCGATCGATGAAGTCTTCAAAAGAAATAATTATGTTCATGAAGTTATTTTCAAATTTACTTACTTAAGATTCTACAAAATGTCGGCTGGTACCACTCGCAAATTGGCGTAGATAAAATGCGTTTGAGGTTACAGTACCACACCTTGTTGATGTATTGACCTAGCATATCAGAGATGGAAAACTGAGTATTAGTTTCATTGTGAAATGGTCACTTCGCCGACATAGATAAATACATCAGATAGTGGTAATATGATATGGTAAAATGGCTGCCGTGAGAATAGCAGATGGAAACATATGGCCTTCAATATAATGTATATATGTGGCTGTGTATTGGACGTGTGTATAGTTACGGTCGTAATTTGCAACAACTCGGAATATGTAAATGTCGTTCATGAAACTATGAAAAAGAAAAAAAGAAATCACTCACCCGCTTGATTGCGTGTGCGCGCTTGTGTATGCGTGTGTTGTGTGTGTGCGCACGCGTGCGAAGTCTGATCAAAAAGAATCGGAACTGGTGCTATAAAAAGAAAACTACAATATATATCAATTTGGCAATTAATCTCCTTCGAAGAAATCACTCTCTGAAGTCACACATTTTATCCAGTGTCGTTTACATTGAAGGAAGCATTCCTGGATCTCCTTCATCGACCTCAGTTCTAAATTGGTACTAATTTTCTCGCCCCCGAAAAGGTGAAAGGCAAAGCGAATCTCGGCGACATTTGAACTCAGAACGTAAAACCGGAAGAAATGCAGCATAAGAATTCTGTCCGGCTCGGCCCAACCTTCTGAGTTCTTTTATAGGTCTCAGAAAAACTGAGGGTCTGCTGCAATAAGTGCATGAATCTCAGAGGGGAATAAAATCATAGTTAACTGATCCTCCTGAATTTTCTCTTGCTCACAGCCAGGAACTTTTCAGCACACCATCGTATATGTGTGTGTGTGTGTGTGTGTGTGTGCGTGTGTACACACACATACATACATAATGTATATCGAATAGATATTGTTATGCATCGTCGGTCACAATACGTTTCCATTTCTTTCTTGATTGCATCATTCTTTTCCATCGTGTCCCTAATTGTTTAACAAAGTCATTTTCCTGCCGTCATCGATTCCTTTCTAGTGACATTTTCTGATCTTTTGGATACCACTCGGCAATTGCACGGGTCCACCTGTTTTTTGTCTGTGAACTTTGCGACGTGTCCTATCCAGTGAAACTTATGCTTTCGATATTCTGCGATCACATCGTTCATTCCGCTTCGTTCTAGAATCACCTTATTTCGGATATGCACTCGCAATGACCGTCCTAGCATGGAACTTTCCATGGCCCTTTGCATCGTAGCTGAACGGTACAGTATAGTAGTAGTAGTAGTAGTAGTAGTAGTAGTAGTAGTAGTAGTAGTAGTAGCAGCAGCAGCAGCAGCAGCAGCAACAGCAGCAGCAGCAACAGCAGCCAGCAGCAGCAGCAGTAGTAGTAGTAGTAGTAGTAGTAGTAGTAGTAGTAGTAGTAGTAGTAGTAGTAGTAGTAGTATGTGATGTATGACTATTAGGTGCAGCTCTATGAGAAATATTGTAGTGTATGGGTGAAACTGATGCTTGTATAAGTTCAAAGCCTTTCCTAGCAAAGCTCATCTTACAGTATAGCGACATGCTGTATGTGACTTCTTGATAGGTTATCAAAATTTGTTATCCCGAGCATTTCGTAGTGTATGCTATTCTCGAGTAAAAAGAATTTACTATATAATGAAATTATTTCTGGGACATGTGTTATGCCTGCGTTCAAGTCTTCTTAAAGGAGATTGAATTATGGGATATTAGTAGAAGGGAGGTAATGAAATTGGATGCAAATAAATAAATAAAAGTTTTATATCCATAGTAAATTTAATTTCAGAGAGATTTCTACAAAAAAGTTTTTTGTAGAGATTTCTACAAAAAACTATCGCATCGCTTTCATGGAAGTTAAGGAACTTGAATGTAGATATAACGATATCACGAAATAAACGCACTAAATCAACAGAAGTATTGTCATAATACAAATTAGTGTGACAATCGTGTGTATATGTGTATATATAGATAAGATTGTACGTCCATGTATATACATATAGATACACACACACACACATATTGTATTATATCTTATATATAATACAGATATGCATATGATATACATACATATATATTTGACATGTATATATATATATATTTACTCGTGTATATACATACGTACTTACATATATACATATGTACATACATGCATGCATACGTATGTGTGTGCCCATATGTGTGCCCACACTCACACTTCTACATACATACATACTCACTTCTAAAGGTATGACACATAGACATATACGCCATCGTGTTTGTATCAAATACATTTGTTTTGTTTGTTTGTTTGTTTATTTTTTGTTTACGTTTTTTAAAGTCTTTATCAAATGATAAAGCTCTTGAAGCTGAAGAAATCAACAATCTTTAGAGATATTTCGAAACGCAAGACCATTTAGTTGAAAGTTTCTTAATTACAAATAGTTATTCGTAAATAAAGGAATCTTTGTTGTTGTGTTAGAGTGAAAGGAAATGTTCTCATAACAGTTTCTTCACCTTAAATGTATCGTTTATGCGTGCTCTTACACACACACACACACACACACACACACACACACACACACACACACACACACACACACACATACACATATACACACACATACACGCACACACATTTGTAAATATAACACACACACACACACGTATGTATATGTATATATTTTCATGTGTGTATTTCTACACACTATTGCATGATTATAAATGCATGTGCACGCAGTCTCGTGAACATTCACACACTCAAACACACACACACACACACCACACACACACTCGAACACACATACACACTCGAACACACACACACACACGTACATACACAAACGCACACACACGCACACGTACAAACATAAACACACACACACACACAAACACAGACGTAATCTGCGGCTTCCGAATCAACATCTGGACAATTGCAGGCTGTAGAAAACTTGCTTTAAATAGATAAGGCATGTGTAAACGATAAAGAAATGAAGATCCTGGGCCAAAGTTCGCAACAACGATGCAGTTGGGGAAGAAGCGGGCGATGATTAAGATAAAATAGAAGCAGCAATATTGATGAAAATATCAACAGCGTCATCTTCAATACTCCATCACCATCATCACCACTACTGCCGCCACCCAACCCACCCACCACAAATATCAACATGATGATTCTATCAGGATGTGATGGATATTAATGATCATCGTGGTAGTAGCAGTGTTGACGATAAGTGTCTATGAGGTTGAGGTGAGGGGTGTATTTTGTAAGCAATAAGAGTGGTTGCTGTGCGTGTAACAGCAACGTTTATAGATGACTGTTGCAACGTTGCGTTTCGTGATTACTGCTTGTTTGTGATGATGTCGGATCTGGACATTGGCAGAGAGCAGTTATTGTAGGAATTACAACAGCAACAGCAGCAGCAGTGGCAAAAGCAACATCAGCAGCAGCAGCAGCAGTAGCAGCCGTTCAAGAATTTG
>NC_042997.1:52592106-52612106 GCF_006345805.1 Octopus sinensis | reverse complement strand
TATCGGTCTCTTTTGCCGAACCGCTAAGTGACGGGGACGTAAACTAACCCGCATCGGTTGTCAAGCAATGCTAGGGGGACAAACACAGACACACAAACACACACACACACACACACACACCACACATACATATATATATATATACATATATACGACAGGCTTCTTTCAGTTTCCGTCTACCAAATCCACTCACAAGGCATTGGTCGGCCCGGGGCTATAGCAGAAGACACTTGCCCAAGATGCCACGCAGTGGGACTGAACACGGAACCATGTTGTTGGTTAGCAAGCTACTTATCACACAGCCACTCCTGCGCCTAGTGATTGATTTTTTTTTCAATGATATTGTATTATGACATAAAATTGTTAAGCTAACTGTTATGTTTAGTTTGTTTTTATTGGATGATTTAATCACTTGTCTTTTGCAAATTTTCTGAAAATTATTAAGCTCGAAAAGATTTTTTAAAAATTTCTTGCCTGCGAAAGTGCTCATCGTTATCATTTACCTGTTTCATTCATTGTGCTGTGACCATGCTGGGGCACCACCTTAAAGTTAAAGAATGTGGACGAACAAATTACCCCCAGTACTTAATTTTAAGTTTGGTAATTACTCAGTCGATCTCTTCTACCGGACCCCTCTCTACTACATGGATCTGAAAAATCCAACATCGGTTGTCAAGCGGTGGGGAGAGGAATACACAAACACAAGGGCACCTGTGAGTGCACAAGATCTTCAGACAAGTAATGACTCATAACTTTTCTGCTTCCACAGGTTTCACACAGTTTCCGACTATCAAATTTATTTACAAGGCATTGGTCGGTCCGTGACTATAGTAGAAGACGGAGCTATACAGTGTGACTGAACCCCGAACCACGTGGTTGTAAGGTAAGCTTCTTTACCATACAGCCATGCCCAGTATTTTTACTATTACCTTTATTTATTTATTTTTTCCTTATCTTCATACTTCCACCCTAATTTCTTTCATTAATTTCTCATTTCGTTTAACTTTCGGATATTTATAAAATATTATCTACCAATGATTTCCTTTATCAATTGAACTTAATTTCTCTATTAAGTCAATACTCCAGTATGGTCTTGGCTCCGTAGGCTAGAGTAAACTAAAAGAAATTAAAGAATTTTAGAATAGTGTTTTATTTATTCTATATTTCTGTCGTATATTCTTTTTGCTCTCTGTTTTTTTTTTCTTCTAGTTAGTATCGTTATTGTTACATAGTCTCAATCTATCTTCGACGTTATCTTCTGCTTTCTCTCTTGTACTGTCTATATATGTATGTGCGTCAGTGGCGGATCTACCATAAAGCTAATGAAGCTTATGCTTCAGGACCCCCTTTGAAGCAACTTCATTTTTCATTCTGTCAATGTTTTTGTTTTTGTATTTTGCCACGCAGATTGATTGCTGTTACCAGTTCTAGTGGACATCTAGTGGACATCATATCATACTCCTACGCAGAGTCTAGACACGCAGAGTCTAGACACGCAGTGTCTAGCCACGAGTTGTTTCCGACGTTTCTGCCCGTGTGGAGTAGCATAAAAAATATAAGCAGAAACGACTCGCAGATAATTCGCTTTACTTGAATTATTTTGGAAACTTCGGCCCTGCCCCTTCCATTGTCAAATATGTCTGCTACTACATCAGCACGGTAGAGATAAGAATTCTTAGTTTCACACCATTATTTAATGACCAATTTTGAATACATAGGGCAATCTTAAGTGTAACTAGATTGTCTGCACACTATGAAGCAGTCTGGGCAATTAAAATGAATATAGGGATATTTACAAACTCTCAAACGTATGTTTGAAGCCTCAAAAGAGAAGCCTGAATGTAAGCGAGATGCAAAGAATTTATACCACAAGTTGGTAAAATTGGAATAAGCTGTTTTAACAGTCTTTGGGAAGAAGTTATAGAGTGTTTTAACAAAACAAGTAAGAAACTCCAAACCCCTGGTTCTGATATATTTGAAGGTTACCTTCTGCTAGCATCTTTGCTTTCGTTTGTTAAAGAACTACGAGAAAATTCAGCCGACACGATTGCACACTATAAATCAGTAGCAAAAAGGTCTATGTGAATATATCACCTCAAATTATTCTGTTTTCAAACACATTGTTACAAAGAAATTTGCAGATAGAACAAGTGATACGGCTTCTTTGAAAGGGGCAGAAAAATTTAGGATAGAAGTTCTAAATTAAGTCTATGACTGCTTGATAATCTAGTTAAGCAAGAGGATGGACCCATATGAGCAGATTGCGAAAATGTTCAAGTTTCTCTCAGAATTGATGAACAATTCAGAATTTGATGAGAACAGTATCAAACTTATAATATTGCATTACAAAGGCGATATTTACTACAAATTAATAAATGAGTGTTATCTGTTCAAAGAGTATTTACACCTTAGGAAATCCCAGAATACAGAAGAAAACACCCCAGCTCTTCAGCTTATTCATGAGCAACAGTTAATTGAAGTGTCCCCTAATATTACCACTGCACTTGACAATATAAGCCGTACTTGACAATGCCTATCACGAGCTGTGAAGCAGAAAGGAGTTCCTTAAAGCTTTCCTTTGTAAAGAATGAATTTCGGTCTACCATGACTGAAGAGCGCTGAAATTCCTTATGTATATTGTCTCTAGAAAATGATATTGCAAGGAAGCTGTCATATGACAAAACTGTTGCAACAAAAAACAGAAAAAAGAGTATTTTGTAATTTTCACATGTATCTTAATGATGCATCATACATGTATATAACGCTTCCCTAATTTTCAACCCCCATAACTCTAAAATTATAAGGTATAGCCTGGAAAATATTTGTAGTGATCTGCCATGGAACAATCACATCGAGAAAGATATCGGTAATTACCCACACCTCGTTTCTAGTGCTATCAGAACCTCAAGCTGGAGTACCTTGCAAGGGCGCGAAAATTTTTTGACCCTTGTTGGATGTTACCCTACCGTTGCAGGTTGTAAAGGAGGCCCCTATAACATTTTAAACTTCTGAGCCCCAATATCGTAGATCCGCGAATGATGTACGTATATGTATGTGTCTATGCATGCGTCAACATATGTGTTTTTGTGTATCTACGAGCATGTGCGCGCGTGCGTGTTTGTTACTTTGTGTATTTTTATTTATCGCCTTTCTACTTTATATATATATATATATATATATATATATATATATATATATATATATATATATATATATATATATATATATATACAGACAAACAAATACACACACAGACATACACATTTATATACATATATCCCAATAATTGATATATATGTGCTTGTCCATCTTTTGTGTTTTTCTGTATATATTCTTTGAACAACAACGTATTAGTAAAAAAGCAGTTCAAAGAGAAATTACAATAAATAGAGAACAAAGCCTTCATAACAATAATACTAATAAATGACTCGGGCCTGTGAGGAATCTCAATGTGGTTGCTCAACTTGTCAGAAACGGCAGCTAAAAATCTCGCAAATCATATCTTATCATTTTAAACGGTAAACTGGGATAAGGCGATATCATAAAAGAAGACGGGAATTATAAAGTCTAGAATATTTTTGCCCATTGAATATGTTTGAACAAGGATAACTTATGGAGAAAAAGACAAAAAAATTAAACTTCCCTATTAACCTTCAGATCACAAATTCTCTAATAGTAACAAGCTTCGAAACAAGTCGCTCCAAGTTTTTTTCCTGAGAGCAGCTTTTACACAAGTGTCCTCTACCATACCTTATGAGCTGAATATATGGTTGATAAACTGTGCAGATGCTCATCGTATATGTTTATATATTTAGTATTAATTAACAGAAGCATTGCACAGTGGTTTGATAAATAGAAATGCATTAGAACCAAAGACCAGCATGCAATTTCAATAGCTTATGCTTGGATAAGTATGGTATAGAAAAAAAAAACAAAATAAGGCTAATGGAGAACACCTTTAAAAATAAATATGTACAGCATTCTCATTCATAGAAATCGAGAGATCTCAATGTAACCGGAATAGAAGTGAGAATGGAACTGATATTACATATTTCACTTATTGTATTTCTCTCTTTCCCTTTCTATCTCTCTTTCTCTCTCTTTCTCGCAAAGTGTCTCTCACTCACTCACTCATTCACTCACTCACTCACTCACTCTCTAATTCACTCGCTCACTCACTCACTCACTCACTCACTAACTCAACCATTCATCAATTTATCTGAGTCACCTCTCTTAATATTTTCTTTCTTCCACCTCTCTCGGTACAGCCACTGCTTTCCATTTTAGCAGCTTTTCCATGCTATGTGATACTAACGTGGCAGAGAACATTGACAGCCTTTCAGTGTCAGATGATTTTGATAATATCTCGTTTCACTTAACACAAAAATCATTTGAAAACATTTTAAATCTCTATACACGCCGTTAATTTTTTTCCAGCTACTACGCAGATTTTATTTTTTCGAATGAAAACCTTTATATTAAGCGCAAAATTCGACTTCAATCAATCCTTATGATCTCGCTGACGGGGCAGATCGACAGAGAACCGAAATAATAAGTCTAATTCAGTTATTACAGATTTTTTATAGATCTCTGCCTTAAAGGGTTCAATAAAATCGAATGTTAAAATTTTGTTGACAGTGACTCCGGAGATTTGTGGTGTAAGGCAACTGATTGAATTCGGAAAGCTACCACTGGCGAAACTGATGCTACCATCAAGCAATTAATATGCGTGCCTTGTATGTGTGTAAATACACACACACACACCACACACACACACACACCTCTTTTGTTCCTCCTTCATCTCATCTGTTTTCAGTTTCGGTTTCTTCTCACCTTGCTTCTATTCCCTTTCCCTTTTATCTCGTCTCTCGCCTTTTATCTTTTCTTTTCATACATTCCTTTCCTCACATTTGATTCTCAGTCTTCTCTAACCACCCCTTTCTCTATTTTCCTTTCTTTTTTTCATTCTTTTCTTTGCTTATGTTTTGCTACTTTATTTATTTATTTATTTTCTCCGCCTTTCTCTATCGTCTCTTCTTTCCGTCTTCCCAGTCCTCAATTTTTTATATTTTCTTTCTCTTTCATACAATTTCCCTTCTATTCCTGCCTGACTTTCTATTTAGTTCACTCCCGTTTTTTTTCCCTTTGCTCACTATAAAATACCCTACCTATTTTCATTCATGCTTAGTATGAATACGTCTCTATCTGTTCCTCATTTCCTTTCCTCCCCCCTCTCTCTCTCTCTCTCTCTCTCTATCTATCTATCTATCTATCTATCACTCTCTCATTCTTTTTTCATTCTGTGTGCCCCACATTCTATTTCGTTCTTTCTATGCCCGCCATATACCCTCTTACTCTTCTGCTATCTTACCATGACTCGCTGACAAACTATTCCATCCCTCAATTTTTTTCTCTACTCAGCCTTCTTTCCCCCTTTATTTTTCTCTATCTTTTTTTCTGATTATATTCCTCCCCCCCCCCCGTTCATTCTTTCTTTTTTCTCCTTCGATTTTTTATTTTCATTTTGAATGAGAAAAAAAAACAAAACTTTCCGTTCATTAATATCATTCATCTTCCAGATAGTGATCTTATCAAAGGTCCGAATATTTTGTTTAAAATACTTTTTCTTCATTTTATATTTTTCAGATTTTGTTTTGTTTTGTTTTGTTTTGTTTTGTTTTGTTTGTTTGTGCTTCGCTTTTATAACGGCGAGGAGGGAAAATATAAACAAAACATTGGTAGCGGAAGTATAGAAACGCAAGGAAACAAATGAACGGGAAACTGGGTTACCGATATCTTCACAGCGAAGTTGACAGACAGAGAAAACGTCTCAGTTGTAGTATGTATTATGTTAGTATAGTCTCTACTATGTGCATGAGGGTACAAATATGTGATGTGTGTGTGAGTGCGTGCACACACACACACACATGTATACATACGCACACACATACACGCACATACACACGCGTGCACACACACACACACACACACACACACATACATACATATACATGGCATTTTCTTGTGTGAACAGTTAGATATACGAATGCTACACTGGCGAGTTTAGAGCTTTACGTAGAGTCTACTTCCAGTTCCCATGACGAACTACCGTGATTCAGCATCCAACTGCAGTTAGAACACTGGCTGGAGAGGATGCAAATAACAACAACGGTGAAACGTACGTAGGAAGCAAATTATATAAACAAGATATTGTGTTTACCATATCGTGTGAGTGTGTGTACATGCTTACGAGCGTGTGTGTCTGTGTGTATGTGTTTTTGTTTTTGTTTTTTTGGGGGGTGGGGGTAGCAGTGGAATATGTAATCTAGGTATTGTTGCAAATTCGTATTTACGTTTTATATACCTGATACGTAAAACGTCCGAAAACTAGATATCATCAAGTATTACCCTAGCATAATAAGGCTTATCAATGAAGACAATCATGCAATGTCAATTATATGTAAGCACCCTGAAGCATGAACCCTAAAACATATTCAGCATCACACGAATGCACAACTCAGAATAACGAAACCTCGAGATAGAAGATATTCACAAACAAGCATATCAAACACATAAATCCCGTCATCAACTCCCTGATTAATGTATATATAGACTCTCTCTCCTTCGCACGCGCACACACATAAATGGCATTGTTTTTCGTTTCTAGTTTTTAATGGAATTATTTAGAATTATTCTGTTTTTTTTAGAATCTTCATTACATGCAATTTTATCGATTATTCAATGTACCATTCCACTGCTTATAAACGCAACATGCGGACAGTCATATAATTCTATAAGATACTGAATCCGAGTGTATGTAAAGAGAGAAAGATGTAAGGCAAAAAAAAAAAAAACTATGTATGTGAGCCCGGGGAGAAACTGGGTAGAATCATTAGAGTGTCGGACAACATGCTTTACGGAACTTCTTCAGCTGCATTACGTTCTGACTTCAAATTCCGGCAGAGTCATTTTTGACTTTCATCCCTCTGCGGTCGATAAGATAAATAAGATAAAAGGCGGCGAGCTGACAGAAACGTTAGCACGCCGGGCGAAATGCGTAGCTGTATTTCGTCCGCTGCTACGTTCTGAGTCGCCGAGGTCGACTTTACCTTTCATCCTTTCGGGGTCGATAAATTAAGTACCAGATACGCACTGGGGTCGATCTAATCGACTTAGTCCCTTTGTCTGTCCTTGTTTGTCCCCTCTATGTTTAGCCCCATGTGAGCAATAAAGAAATAAGATAAAATACCAGTCAAGTACAAGACTCGATTATAATCGAACCCAGGTCTTGATTAGCATTTTATACTGGGGTTAATATAATTGACCTCAATACATACATCGGTCTGATCTCCTCCCACTAAAATTGGTGATCGTGTTCCAAAATTTGAAAGCATAAATATAGAAAGCGGTGAGGTGGCAGAAAGGTTGGTGCATCGGGAAAATGCTAAGCTGCATTTCTTCAGGTTTGGTATGTTCTGAGTTCAAATGCTGCCAAGTTCGACTTTGCCGTTCATCCTCTCGAGTTTGATAAAATAAGCTAATGAATTCGTGTCAATGTAGCCATCTCCCGTCAAAATTGCTTACCTACCAAAATTCGAAACTACACGCGCACAAACTTTTACTAGTTCAAACCTCTGTATGTGTGTATGTATACACGAATCCAAGTAAAAAAAAAGCCACAGGTGTTTTGTCCCGGGGGGTATCCGAGGAGGTTTTGTCCTAGGGGGGTTTTGTCCGGATCCCATAAATTAATTGGGACTTTTTTCGTGTGACTTTATTACAGGCCACCATAAATTGTGACTTTATTACCGGTCACCGTATACGCTACTCACGTTATTATAAGAATTTCTGTTAAGGCGTTGAGCTGACAAAATGCTTGGCGGCAGTTCATCAGTCTCTATGTTTATAGTTCAAATTCTGCCGTTCATCCTTTTGGATCGATAAAACAAGTACCAGTTGATTAATGGAGTCAATGTAATCAACTTGCCCCTTACTCACGTACCAACATTTGAAACCAATATAAGAATATCTGTTGAAGTGCATATAAAGAATGAATAGGCGCAGAAGTGGCTGTGTGGTAGGTAGCTTGCTTACCATCCACATGGTTCCGGGTTCAGTCCCACTGCATGGCACTTTGGGCAAGTGTCTTCTACTTTAGCCTCAGGCCGACCAAAGTCTTGCGGAGTGGATTTGGTAGACGGAAAATGAAAACGCCCGTCATGTGTGTGTGTGTGTGTGTGTTTGTCCCTCCCCCAACATCGCTTGACATCCGATGCTGGTGTGTTTACGTCCCATAACTTAGCGGTTCGGCAAAAAAGCGATCGATAGAATAAGTACTAGGCTTACGAAGAATAAGGCATGGGGTCGATTTGCTCGACAAAAGGTGGTGCGCCAGCATGGCCGCAATCAAATGACTTAAGTAAAGATGACAGAAGTAAAGGCCCTTGGGGAATCAATAGTACCAAGCTAGTGTAGTTTCTATCGTATAGTCAAACAAACTACCAATAAGCTGAATACAAGTTGGTATTCCGAGCTAAAGGACGTCGAGTTCAAATTGGCTGGTAACGAGGATATTCGTTACTGGTTGGTTGTTTAAACAATGTTAAATGTTACAATCCAAATCAAAGCTTCTTTTATGAAGTCCGATGCACGTGCGTTAATACGTGCGTATAGTGTTACTAATAGAGGCAGGATTGAACCACCCGCTTCGACATTAATCAAAGGAGCGGAGGGACCCGCTTGAATTTCAACAAAGATTATCATCAGCACATCATAAGTAATATGAACCAAGCCGCTTCGGCATCGGTTTCAAACAAATTCCACTGCATCAAAGATATTAATGTTGGCGGAAGCGTCGCTGACTATGGTGATAGAGTGAAAGAAGGAGAGGAAGCAAAGAAGAGAGAGGTGGGGTAAAGAAGTAGTGAAGCGACGACGGCAACTGTTAGTTTGATTGGCGGTATTTGGAGGATGGTAACGATAGAATTGTTTGTAATGGTGGTGGCACCGGCTCGTCGTCCCTGTAGTTGTTTAAAGTAAAACAGTATCTTCGTGTTGGCTTGCTGGCTAATTATTTAGTTAGCTGTCAGGCTGGTTGTTTGGCGGGCTGGTTTTTTCGTTAGTTTATACGTCCGGACTGATTAGCGAGTTTCACTATGTGAATCAAACCTATTTGATTAACAAGGTGATAAGCGAGGATGATAAAATTAAGAAACAAAGTCGCATTTTTTCCTCTGAAGTAACGACAAATAAGTTAGATCTGGGATGTTAAGAAACCAATATGTTAGGAAGTTACTTAGATAAATATTTATCTGAACCAAATTCAGCTTTGACAGAAATACCAGCAGAAAATTTTGTTGACGAGTAAAATAATAAAATATTGGCTCTTTCGTTACCAACCCGGCCGAAACCGGCTCTGACTCTGAGTACAAATGCCTTGTTTTCATAAGTTTTGAATTAAAATCTTCAACCAAACCTTAGTCACAATTTATGTTTGTAACACTAACTGAATGATAACCAAGTTATTTTACTAAATTCTTTGTTATATTTAAAGTAATTCAAAGAAACACAGAGCATCTCAAAATAAATACGGTAACGAAAGGAACTGTGGCTTCATGCTGAGTGTGAAGCTTATCAATTATGCTGTACTCTTGAATGAAGAGTAATTTTTCAGTGAACTAAACTATATTACTAGTTTACAGTTCTGAACATTTTGTCCGATGCGTTAACGCACGCCACCTTAAACTAAATGTGCGCCCAACGATGTGGTAGATCAGCTGTAGAGTGAAAGATTTTCCATTTATCTTGAATTTTCAGACTAAAAACAGTTTGTATGAGTAACTGCATAATAGCTATTCCGTACTTATATTGTTTGAATGCTCTTAAGAACATTAAAGGAGATGAAGAGAATAAGGCAATTAGAAGAAGAGTGAGATATAAAGTTACGCGATTCCATAATTTCGGGAAGATGTCTATAAAGCAATATGAAGCTATCTTTTAAGGTGTATTTGAAAACAAACAATAGGATGTTTGAAGGAATAAACTTGTCATTTGAAGAAAGGAGTTTTGCTAAGGGTGAATTTCGAAACAAAGCAAGTGACCAGAAAGAGTTGAGGTTAGAGTTACAGTTTACAGTTTAGAGTTAGAATAAATAATGCTGTTGCTAGCATTATTTAGCTCATCATCATTTCTGATTTAGTATACTTATGTGCAAAAGTATTCCGATTGTGAGTATACCGTCTTTCTAGACGTCTCTAAGATCATATTATCTAATGTACCTTTCACCTTTTCAATACGGTACGGATTTAACTGATATTTTTAGAAGGTTGAGCAACTCAATACAGAGTCCTTTTGAACCTTCTCCCATACTCGAAATACTAAACAAAGCACATTGCCAGCTCTTTAAAAGTTTCATTACACGCGCGTGCGAGAGAGATATACATATTTGTGTGTGTGTGTGTGTGTGTGTGTGTGTGTCTGTGTGTGTGTGTGTGGTGTGTGTGTGTGCGCGTGTGTGTGTGTGTGTGCGTGTGTGTGCGTGCGTGTGTGTGTGTGTATTTGCGTGTGTGCGTGCGTGTGTGTGTGTACGTGTGTATCTTTTACTTGTTTCAGCCATTACACTGCGGTTATGATGGGATACTGCCTGCAAGAACTTTTAGTCAATAGAATCGACCCCATTACTTTTTTTAAAAAAAGTTAGGTACTTATTCTATAGGATACGGGAATGTAAACACAGCAACGCCGGTTGTCAAGCGGGGATGGGGGACAAACACACAAAGACGCGCGCGCTCACTCACACACACTCGCACACACACACACACATGACAGACTTCCTTCATAAAAGAAAGATGTGAATTCTACTTTGCAGTAATATTTCTACGAGTGTGGATGTATATTGGTTATGCGACGTCGCAGCTCAAATGCATATTTTGAGATACTCGTAAATTTATGCTATGGAATACCGTCGCTGATGAGAGCAGTAGGTAATATTTCTTTACATTAAGCTTGAAACAGGATCTTGTACGCGGTGACCCGAAAAGTTGTTGATTCATTATTTTTCTTTTGCTCACCTACAGTGTAGTGTGTTATTCTCAGAGATTTTAAGGTGGTAATAAGGCATTTGGCGTTTATTTCTAGTGTGTGGTGAGAGGCGTAAAGCCAATCCCTTGTTATAATTATGTATATAATTATAAAATATTTGGTAAAATGAGGTTTTTATTTTCGCGCTGGCCACCTGGTAAAATTATTAATGATTTTACCCTTTATCATTATTATTATATTATTATTATTATTATTATTATTATTATTATTATTATTATTATATTATTATTATTATCATTATTCAGTAGTTTTATTTTTATAGCGTGCTTTCACTTCACTACCGAGCGCAGCTCTGTGTGCCTTGGGCATGTGCTGTGATTTGTTGTGATGCTCTGATGGTTATTGTATGGAAAGTGTTCTGCGTAGGATGTGTGCAGTGCCTAGTAGTGCAATTTTCTGTATGTTATATGTGTTTGTAAGTCCTGGTGTTTTTGTTATGTAT
Source organism: Octopus sinensis (assembly GCF_006345805.1). Classification (NCBI taxonomy): domain Eukaryota; kingdom Metazoa; phylum Mollusca; class Cephalopoda; order Octopoda; family Octopodidae; genus Octopus; species Octopus sinensis. Next base: position 52,600,564 of record NC_042997.1, on the reverse strand, counting down.
TTGTCTGAATATTTTTTATCATGCCTAATGCACCTACTATGATAGGAATTGTTTCTGTTTTCAGATTCCACATTCTAGTTACCTCTATTTCCAGGTCTTAGTATTTTGAGAGTTTCTCCATTTCTTTTAGAGACACGTTGTCATCTGCCGGTATTGATACATCAATTAGAAAGCATTTTTTTTCTCCATGATCTCTGACAACTATATCTGGTCTGTTGGCCTTAATTTCTCTATCTGTGTGTATCGGCATATCCCAGAGTATGGTTGCTTTCTCGTTTTCTGTGACCTTTTCTGGTGTGTGCCTATACCATCTTTTTTCTGTTGTTATTCCATAATGTTGGCATAGCTTCCAATGTATGTAGGTTCCAACTCTGTCATGTCTGTGAATATATTCCTTCTTAGCCAGGACTGGGCAGCTAGAGATAATATGATTTATTGTTTCTTGTCCATCTCCACATATTCTGCAGTTACTTGTAATATTTCTTTTCATTACATGTTTTTGGTAATTTCTGGTGGAGAGGCTTTGGTCTTGTGCTGCAATTAAAAATCCCTCTGTTTCTGCTTTGAGTCCTGAGCTTCTCAACCATTGCTGGGATTTTTCTTTGTCTATTTCTTTTGCGTTTAGTTTAGTCTAGTATTTACCATGAAGGGGCTTATTATTATTATTATTATTATTCTATGTTTGACTTTTGCTTCATATTTGTACAAGTTGGCTCCAAGTCTCACCCAGAGACCTCAAGAGACAACAGGGTTGGAAGTTCATGTTGTTGTTATGCCTAGTGTGCCATATATTTGGGGGGTGGGGATGTTGTACTAATGAATGTCTAAAAAAAAGGGTTTTTTTTTGTTTTTTGTTTTTTTTAAACCGAAAATTATGTTTGTTTTAAACCTTGATATTACATAGAGAGTATTTTGCGTAGGATATGAGCAGTTCCCATGAGCACTATCTTTTGAACTTCTGCCATTTTTGGGTTTCCTGGTATCTGAGTTAGGTAGCTATCAGCCCCTTTTGCTATCATTCCCAGGGCACCTATGACAACAGGTATTGTTTTAGTCTTCAGCTTCCACATTTTGCTGATTTCTATTTCAAGATCTTTATATTTGCTCAGTTTTTGATAGGTCTTGACAGATACGTTTATATCGATTGGGACAGTCATATCAATGAGGAGGCATGTTCTTTGTTTGAAGTCTTTCAATATGATGTCTGGCCTATTTGCATCTATCTTCCTGTCAGTTTGAATGGTGAAGTTCCAGAGGAGTGAGATGTGGTCATTTTCAAGCACTGGGGGTGGTTTGTGTTCCCACCAGTTTTTTTCATGGGGCAAATCCAGGTTTTTACAGATTACCCAGTGAATATATTGTGCAGCTCTATCGTGCCTGTTGAGATACTCTGTAGGCGCTAGAAGACTGCACTTGGAGACTACATGGTCAATGGTTTCATTTTGTTGCTTGCATACACGACACGTTGGACTGCTTCTGATCTTTAATATGTTGGCCTGGTAGTTTCTTGTTGGTAGGCATTGATCTTGAGCTGCTATGATAAACCCCTCTGTTTCAGATTTTAAGCCAGAGGCCTATTATTATTATTATTATTATTATTATTATTATTATTATTATTATTATTATTATTATTATTATTATTATTATAATATTAGGTTGTTTCACAAGAAATGTCGTATTTGAAAGGTAACAATAAAATATTTCAAATGATTTAGAGAAATGATTTATGAAATCAAAGTATGATCCATGTTCATTTATGACGTTTACCCAACGTTTCTCTATGTCATATATTCCATCTTTAACAAAAAAATTCATCTTTTGTTGTGATAAACTGTCCGAATGCTTCAATTACCTCTTCTCTATTTAAGAATGTTTTATTGCTTATGAAAAGCTCAAAATGCTTAAATAAATGATGATCAGTAGGTGAGATATAAGGGGAATAAGGGGAATGTTGCAAATCCCATAATTCAGTCTTTGCAACTTTTGGACCGCAGCTTGAGGAGTGTGAGGACGTGCATTGTCGTGGAGCAAAATTGCGCCATCTTTATTCACTAGTCTAGGTAGCTTCTTTTCCAAATTCTCATGCATACAATCAATTTACGGGCAATAGATGTTGCTGTTACTGTTTTTCCTTGTTGCAAAAATGAATAATGAATAACTCCCTTCGCAGACTACCATACAGTCACCACTAACTTTCTAGGGTGCAATGGTGGGTTTGGGCAGTGTTTAGATGACTCTCCTACATCTAATCCCTGTCCTGTTTTCCTGCTGTTGTCAAACAGTAACCATTTCTCATCACAAGTAATGATTTGATGCAAAAATGATCTTTTTCCAGGCGACTGCTTTTTTTTTATTATTATTAATCTCACTCAGTTGATGTAGAACAAACTTGTTCGTTTTCTTGACTTTTCCAATTTTTTTTACAGGTATCCAAAAACAGTTGTGCGAGATGCTTGGAGATCTGATGAAAGTTTTCGAACTTTTATTCTCGGATTTTGTTCAACCAAAGCATTTAATCCATCATGCGGAACAACTGATTTTGGCTTAACCCTTGGTTTATTTTCAAGGCTATCATCTCCTGAACGAGAGCCTTGGAACCATCTCAGAACAGTTCTGATGTCAATAAAACCATTACCAAAGGCCCGTTTGATATTCCATAAAGCTTCTGCGGCAGAGTGACCCAGTTTGTACTCATAAGAGAAAATCACTCAACATAGTTTGGTTGTTATCATTTTCATAATGTCTGTGGGTACGAATTTTGTATACCAATATTGTTGGGAAGGAAAAAGAGTCAAGATGAAATGCAAAGTATACATAATTGTATTCTTAAATCATTGAAAAAAGTAATTAAAAATGCGACAATTCATGTGAAACAATCTTATATATATATATATATATAATATATATATATATATGTGTGTGTGTGTGTGTGTGTGTGTCTGTGTGTGTGTGTGTGTATATATATATATATATATATATATTATATATATATATATATATATATATATATATATGCATGTATGTATGTATGTATGTATGTATATATATATGTGTATGTATATAAGTATGCGTGTGTGTGTGTAGTTGGAATTTACAAAAAACAAAAGACGAAGACAGGTGTATTAGTTTAACGCTCGGGAAGGTGAGAAAGTCCTTTACGTTTCGAGCCTACGCTTTCCAACAGAAAGAAACACGAGAAAATAAACAGAGAGAGAATAAAAAAGAAAGCTTTATATATGTGTGAGTACATAAATACACACACACACACACATACATACACACGCACACACATACACATCTTTAAAATGTTCATTACACACATACACGCACATACACATATTTATACATGAGTGTGTGTATCTTTTACTTGTTCCAGCCATTACACTGCGACCATGCTGGGGTACTGCCTTCAAGAACTTAGTCGATCGAATCGATCCTATTACTTTTTTTAAAGGTAAGTACTTATTCTATTGGTTACGGGAATGTAAACACAGCAACACGCGCACTCACACAGACACACACACATAAGTACACACACACATACACACGCACACGCACACACACACACACACACACACACACACACACACACATACACACATATATATGATAGGCTTTCTTCTGTGTCTACCTACCAAATCCATTCACAAACTTTCATCGGCCCGAGGCTATATTAGAGGACACATGCCCAAGGTGTCACGCAGTGGGACTGAACTCGTCTGAACTAGTCGGTTTGGCTGCCAGCATCAATTCTTTTCGAATTGATTTTATATTCAGTGTAATAATACACTTTAATTGGCTAATGAATTGCGTGAAGATCATTTTCACTATAAATCTATAAATAAAGAGTTATTAGCAATTAAAGTTTGAAAATTTTGGTAATTTTAGCTAATCGTAAGCCACAGACACATTCATGCCTGTTTCCATAGTAACAAACGGAACATGAGAACTCTTTTGTCAGCGTGAAAGCACGTGTTGACAAATATATGAAGTGACGTAATAAACGATGCTGTGGCACTCACCGTTGTATGGTAGATTGATATCTCTGTGAATTTATGTGGCGCAGGAGATACGTAAATTGTGATTTGTTTGAGAAATTGATTGAAAGTATTTCTAACTTTCATTTTAAATTTTAAAAATACTTTGTAATGTGTCGCTTATTGCATAAATGTTTGTTTTTTAAAGCATATGTTGTTCACTCTTTTATTTTCATATATAACATGTACATCTTTTAGAATATTGTTATTTTATAAGATTTTGCTCGCAAATTCTTAAATTAACATAAACATTTATTTACATGAAAGAAAATTACCAGAGAACTTTCATCTAATTTTTCCATATCTTCCTGTTAAAACTGTATTGAAACTATTTGTGGGGAAAATGATAATGTGATTATTGCATGTAACGTGTTGTTTATCGTATTTGCATTAAATGCATATTGGATGTTTAAAACTACTTGCTTTCTCGTTACTTTTTGTCATTGAGGTGGTTGTGAGGTGTGCTTTTTAGCTAAATAACGCTTTTTGGATAAATCCTTTAAGTTCGTGCTATCGCATTAAGTGCATATTCTTTTCGACTCTAGGCATAAAGCCAGAAACTTTGGGGGAGGAGACAGTCGATTAGATCGACCACAATGCGCAACTGGTACTTAATTTATCGACCCTGAAAGGATGAAAGGCAAAATCAACCTTGGCGGAATTTGAACTCAGAACGTAAAGACAGACGAAATATCTATTTCTTTACTACCCACTTGGGGCTAAACACAGAGAGGACAAACAAGGACAAACAGATTAAGTCGATTATATCGACCCCAGTGCGTAACTAGTACTTATTTAATCAACCCTGAAAGGGTGAAAGGCAAAGTCGATCGGCGGAATTTGAACTCAGAACGTAGCGGCAGACGAAAAACGCTGAGCATTTCGCCCGGCGTGCTAACGTTTTTGCCAGATTGAATGCTTCAAACTACAAAACACGTTATGTTTACAAATTTTGATAACACGTGCTATTTTCAGGATGTTGACAAAATGTGCAGTCACGCACAGAATGACAGCTTCCAAATCCTGTTTCCTGACTGGGTGAAAATGATCAAACTTTAAACCTCTATAACTTTTTCAAAACTTTTTCTGGAAAGAGTGGCATAACTCCAGCAATTCAGTTTGGAAAAGTATATTATTGTGCCAAATTTTAATATTTTCGATAAATTTTTTGTCAGCCAAACCAACTAGATCCAACCCGAAACGATGTGATTAAGAAGCAAACATGCCTGCATGTATATATATCTTCATTTTATGTATGTATATATGTATGTATATATGTATGTATGTATGTATGTATGTATTATTGTATGTATGTATGTATGTATGTATGCATGTATGTATGTGTGTATAATATATATATATATATATATATATATATATATATATATATAAATGTATATGTATATATATATATATAAATGTATGTGTGTTTTTCAATGTTTAAAAATAACACGGAAAAATAAATAGATAGTTACCAGGGTAGCAAAGATTCACACAAGTACCAAGGATGTAACAGCCTACTTATAAAGGTAGAAAGTCCAGGTTTACGTAAAATGTTTTTGTATAATAAAGATATATAGATAAATACGCATTCTGTATATAAATAAAATTACATTCTGTTAAAATATCTCTTATTGATGTGTTTGGTTTCTTTCTTTCTCTGATGAGAAGATTGCATTGTTTTACACAATTTTACTTCTCCTGGAATAATACCAATGTTTTCTTCGAAACATATGTCGGAAGTAAATAGATTTCAATAACACCTGCGTTTAACTCGATATATATATATATATTATATATGTATATATATATATATATATATATATATATATATATACATACATACATACATATATATATATATATATATACATATACATATATATATACACATACATATATATGCATATATGCAGATATGTATGTATTTATACATTTATATTCATTATATATGTATTCTTTTATTCTTTTATTTTTTTACTTGTTTCAGTCATTTGACTGCGGCCATGCTGGAGCACCACCTTTAGTCGTGTAAACAACCCCAGGATTTATTCTTTGTAAGGCTAGTACTTATTCAATCGGGCTCTTTTGGCAAACCGTTAAGTTACAGGGGTGTAAACGCACCAGCATCGGTTGTCAAGCGATGTTGGGTGGACAAACACAAACACACAAACATATACACGCTCATACATACATACATACATACATATACGATGGGCTTCTTTCAGTTTCCTTCTACCAAATCTACTCACAAGGCTTTGGTCGGTCCGAGGCTATAGTAGAAGATAGTTGGCTAAGGTGCCACGCAGTGGGACTGAACCTGGAACTATGTGATTGTTAAGCAAGCTACTTACCACAAAACCAACCCCGCGCCTATATATACATATATAGAGGGAGATTCATTTCATTTATATATATATATATATAATATATAATATATATATATATATATATATATATATATACATATATATATATATATATATAATAATATATAATATATAATATATATATACACACGCACATACAAACACACACATAAACACGCACACATATGTATGTATTCGTGTATGTATATCGGATACTAAAATTGTTTTTAAACAGATGTGGCTTCATGCATTATACTTGCTTCAAAGGAATACTTGATGCGATGCATTGAAAAGCACTTGGGTTTTCTTAATACCCTTGCATCTACCGATTCGCTTCAAAAATTTGCGGTATTCCTATAGATCATGCGCTGAGCACGTATTCCGCTTCACTGTGTTCGAAAACATTTTCATCGCCTCACACACACACGTGCACGCATCACATACACACTTAGATTTCTGAAATTCCGTTCAGACATAAAATATAATATGATGTATATGCATCTCAATAGAAATAAAGTGGAGTAGACTTTAAAAATATAATGACAATGCGATTAAGACAATTTAACCATGTTTATTAGAACAATTTTCTTAAGCTTACCATATTTTCGAAAAGCCGCTTCTAAACGAATTCGCTTATAAATACTTTTAAATATTTTATAATAATGAAGATGGGGAGTTTCAAATAATGTGAAAAGGGAAAGTTAAGTCATATTTATATATTTCAGGCACAAAGGCACTTCATCAGAAGAGAACGGCATCAAACAATCTACATCGTTCTTCTTTCATTTTCTAATATCTTTCTTTAATGAACACTGTTGTTTTATATAGTAAAACAAAAATGTCTTCGTTGGACTAATGACATGAGGAAGAAGATAGAGATGAGGAATATATCGATTACTTGTCATTTCAATGTCATTTCTGAAGAAAAAAAAATCTTATGGACACTAGGTTAATTTGTTTTGGGCTGTCAGAGGGAGATTCGTGTGTTAGCTCAAGAGACAATTAATGATCGTCTGGAAAGCGTATTTAGTAAGCACATCACGAAAGCGATGTCAGGGAGTTAGATGGTATTGGGTATGCTGGAATTTCAATGTTAATGACCTAAATGGTCGTTCATTCGCTGAATAATTTTAAAGTTGAAGTTCAGTTCACAAAGGACATGATTTAGAAAAAGATAACAATTCAAAGAAAAATAACAAAAACAACAATAACAGCCTCAACGACAACTTATACAATATCAGAAAAGATTTTGGAACAGTGATAGTATTATTAACAGGAATTCTACACCTGTTGCTATTGCAGGTTTCATAAATTTGTTTTTGTTGTTTTGTTTTGTTGTTGCTGTTTTTGTTTTTTTTTCCGTGTTGTAAAAGGTGTAATCCTTCCATCATTCATAATTACTTCCCTGTAGGCAATGCACGCTTGACATATGGCAGCGGGTGGGGGAAAAGAAATTTAAAAAATGAGAGATTATAAACAGATAACAGAAAACAATAAAAAAAATTATAAAAGAAATAGTGAGCAAAATAAATGAATGAAAGGTAAAAGTACGAAAGAAAAAAAAGAACAAGTATGTTTTTTTATGACTAGAAATCTAAGATTGTTTTAAGATAAGCTTATTATAAGATGTTTAGTTTTTATACCTTACAAGCGCATGCATTGCTGTGTGGTTAAGAAGTTCATGTTGTAACTACATGGTTTGGGGTTCAGTCCCCAAACTTAGGCAATTGCCTTGTATTATAGACCCTAGACAACCAATGTATTGTGAGTAAAGTTGGTAGACGGAAAGTGTGTGGAACCTCGCCATATATGTATCTGTGTGTGTGTGTGTGTGTGTGTGTGTGTGTGTGCTTCTAACTTAGCTATTCGGCAAAAGAATAGGCATTGGGGCCTATGTATTCGTCTAAAATCCTTTAAGGCGATATCCCAGCATGACCGCAGTCTCCTGGCCGAACTAAATAAAAGAATAAACCTCAAAATTAAATTGTTTGTAAGGTTTTTCTTTGGTATTATCAAAATCTTGCAAGACTGAAAATACATAAATATTAGATG
>NC_042997.1:52577106-52587106 GCF_006345805.1 Octopus sinensis | reverse complement strand
AGCCCATAGGAATATGTCCAATAAAACTCTAAAATAAGAGGAAATAAATTTTAAGGATGAACAAGTCCCCATATCTATATCATTATATGATTATGTACTCCAGACAATATTATCGACCAGTGAAGCGAACACGGAATTAGTCGCCGGAGGAATTTACAAATAAAAAAATGTATTGTAAATAAACAACGACAGGATAAAATACGTACAACGTCTAGTGAGTGTATATCCGGATGAGAGACAGACACAGAGGGCCCCTAATTCTTCATCAGTTATCAACCAGATGGTATTACTCAGTTTCGCACCTTCAATGATAAAACTGAGAACTTCACATGCTATTGGTACCCGCGAAAGTTGCGGAGAATATAGGGCCGAGAGCAAACAAAACAATACAGAGTGGACATACGAAAGTGCGCCCTCTTACTTCTATTTCTAGCCTTTCTCCTTTCTCCTTTCCCCCTTCATCCCTTCCCTTATTTTCTCTCTGTCTCTCCCCCCTCTCTCTCTCTCTCTCTGTCCTTTCTTTCCTCTGCCTGCTGCTGACACGTGACCCGTGACCAGTCCTTCTTTCTCTCCCTTTTTCACACCGGTTGCGTGGTTGACTGGTCCTGAATTCTTTGTGTCCCACTGTCTTGCTATTTGCTGTCTTCTAATCCTTTAGGATGCCTTCTAAACGTTACCTACCTTTCTTGTCATTTTGGCCCTAAGGCTATATTTTTCTTGTTTCTTATTTGTTTCGTCTTTGTCCATCGTCTTAAATTACATTTATTCACTTTCGTATGTCCACTCTATATTGTTTCACTATATTCTCCGCAACTTTCGCGGGCACCATCAACATGGGAAGTTCTCAATTTTATCATTGAAGATGCAAAACTGAGTAATACTATCTGGTTGATAAATGATGAAGAGTTAGGGACCTTCTGTGCTTGTCTCTCGTCCGGTAGTACACTCAGTATACGTTGTACGTATTTTACCCTGTTGTTGTTTATTTACAATACATTTCTTCATTTACTAAGTAACGGAACGCAACGAACCCTAGCTTTTATTAACAGTAAGTTTTATACACACACAACCATACACATTTATATGTATGTGTGTATGTATGTACGAGTGAGTGGACAAACGAAAGAAAAAGCACCCAGCACATTTAGTAGAAGTCACGTATATTGCTATTAAAACAGTTTGAGTCGGCTCTATGTGACTTAAAGTTTCGCAAACTCCTTTAGAAGCCTGCGAAATTTGAAATAATAATAGCAATGATAGTAAAGGACATTTTATACCATTACCATCACGGCACATTTTGTATATGAGTGAGTATGTGTTTGTCAGTTCGTGTGAGTTTGCGCGTTCGTTACGGACGAGATAGTAAAGGAACATTTTATACTACCACTACCACCATGACACATTTTGCATATGAGTGTATACGTGTCTCTGAGTGTATGTGTTTACGCGTTTGTTATGAACTACGTAGTGAAGGACATTTTATACCACGACAACGACACATTTTGTATGTGAGTGTGCACTTCGAAGTCAAATATTTACCTCTATTTAACCATCTCACATCGTTTCTGATGAAGGGATATCCATGGTATCCAAGAAACAGCTGTAAGACTATATCTATATCTTTTTCTTTATAAATGTCCTGAAAACTCCTCACAGCCTTGGCTTTGTTATCTCATTTTGTATAATATATATATGCATGCTAGTACGACACCCACATTAGACTCCTCACTCGTATCACTATCGAACCAAGAGTTTAACTACTGTCTGTCCATGGCACTTACTTAGCGTTACCTTCCACTCTTTGGATCTTCTAGATACCAATACCTCGTATATATATATATATATATATATATATATGTATATATATATATATATATATATATATATCTATATATATATATTATATATATATATATATATATATATCTATATATATATATTCATACATGCATGCACACACATATACATATATATAATAAAATAATAATAATGAAATATAGTCATGTAAAAAAAAACAGAAAAAGATGAAAAAACAAACGTGAGGACGTAGCACAAGCAATGTATTAATATGATGCTCAGAGAAAGAAGAGAGTAGTTGTTTTACGTTTCGCGCGTAGCTCTTCTACGGAAACAGGAAAATCAGGGAAGTCCAAAGAGAAAGAAGGAAGAAGTAGGGGAAAAAATCGCCAACAGTCCACGTTCGGTCACATTTCTGAAGTGACCGGAAGTAGAAGGAAAGAAGAGAAAGTGCTTTCTGGTACAGGAGAATGTGAAGATGGTAGGTAGGTATGTGTGTGTGCGTGCAGTAGCGAGTGTGCGGTAGCGTGTGTGTGGTAGCGTGTGTGTGTGTGGTAGCGTGTGTGTGTGGTAGCGTATGTATGCTAGCGTGTTTGTGTCTGTGGCAGTAAGTGCGTGTGTGTGCGGTGGTGACTGTGTGTGTGGGGGCGTGTATATGTATGGTAGCGTGTGTATGTGTGGCTGTAACTGCGTGTGTGTTTGTGTGTGCGTGTGGTGATAACTGTGTATGTAGTGTGTTGTGTGGTAGCGTGTATGTTTGTGTTAGTTGTCTGTGTGTGTGTGTGTGTGTACGGTAGGATCTGTGTGGATGTGGTAGGATATGTGTGCGTGTGGTAGGATCAATGTGCGTGTGTGTTAATGTCGCTCTGAGAGGTCAGCAGCTATAGTGACGGGTGTGTGAATGGGTGGTGCGACTGTGTTTGTGTGCGCGTGTGTGTGTATGTTGACATGTGTACGTAGATGGAGTAGCAATGTGTATATATATATGTGTGTGTGTGTGTGTGCACGTGTGTATGGGTGCGTGTGTGTGCCTCTCTCTCCCTCTCTCTGTCACTGTCTCTCTGGGTGTATATATATATATATATATGTGTGTGTGTGTGTGTGCGTCTGTACGTGTGTGCATGACCTCGTGTGTACCGTTGGCGATTTTTTTCTTCTGTCTTCCCTTCTCTGGATCTTTCCTTCTCCTATGTTTCCGACGAAAAGCTCCGCTCGAAACGTTAAACCCTCCTTCTTTCCTGGGCGGCCAATAATACTATATTTGTTCCAAGTCCTCGCATTGTCGTGTTTTTTTGTGCTTTCTTGTTTGGATTAACTTCATATATATATATATATATATATATATATATATATATATATATATATATGTTAATAAAAGAACATATGCATATATATAAACATATATGTACGTACCTACCTCTACATGTACATATACACGCATATATGTGTACAGGACACCAAAAAGACGTCGAACACATAGAGAGACGAAAAACAAGACACAAACCAAGGAACAGGACAAGAAAAAAAAGGAAGTACAGGACAATGAGCACAACGAAAAAACCCCTTCTTCAGTCGCTAAGGTTTCATCTACTCTACGTTTCGAAGGATAAAAGCGAGACGTATCTTCGAAGAAACTTCCTTCCTGCGAAAAGCAAATCAATTAAAATTCTGAGATCTTTTCGCAGAGGGGTAAAAAATGGTAAAAAACGCAAGACGGTAACGACAGTACAAACATATAAACAGTAAAAAAATATATATAAACAGTGGAAAAATAAATATATAACAGTAAGAGACAGGACAAGGAGAACATGATAAGAAGGGCTGTTTACGCCAGACGAAAAAAGTATTGCAAACGCTGGATTATAGTGGACGACGAGAGAGCAGGAATGTCGACCAGTAGCCTTAGAAGGCGGGCGAGAAAAGACAGGATAGCAGTTACGACGGAAGTATCGTCGCAGATGGACGACGGGAATGGGGGAGGAGGAGCAAGAGGAAGGGAGAGAAGAAGGGGAATGGTGCGAGGAGACCATGAAGAATGGTGAGGGGGAGAGAGAGAATGAAGAATGAGAGAGAGAGGAAGAGACAAGTTAAGTGAGGGAAAAAAGACGAAAAAGGGAATGGAATAGAAAGAAAGAAAGATGCAGAGTCGCGTGAGAGTTAATATCAAGGCTAACTTGATAAACAGAACAATCTTACTTTAGAGGGTGCGTGCGTTTAGTCGTATAATATGTTAATAAAAGAACATATGCATATATATAAACATATATGTACGTACCTACCTCTACATGTACATATACACGCATATATGTGTACAGGACACCAAAAAGACGTCGAACACATAGAGAGACGAAAAACAAGACACAAACCAAGGAACAGGACAAGAAAAAAAGGAAAAAAAGGAAAAAAAGGAAGTACAGGACAATGAGCACAACGAAAAAACCCCTTCTTCAGTCGCTAAGGTTTCATCTACTCTACGTTTCGAAGGATAAAAGCGAGACGTATCTTCGAAGAAACTTCCTTCCTGCGAAAAGCAAATCAATTAAAATTCTGAGATCTTTTCGCAGAGGGGTAAAAAATGGTAAAAAACGCAAATATGTATATATATATATATATATATATATATATATATATATATATATATATATATATATATATATATATATATATATATATATATATATATTATATATATAGATAGATAGATAGATAGATAGATAGATAGACAGATAGACAGATAGACAGATAGATAGATAGATAGATAGATAGATAGATAGATAGATAGATAGATAGATAGATAGATAGATAGATTAGTGTGTGTGTGTGCGTGTGGTGGTAACTGTGTGTGTGCTGTGTTGTGTGGTAGCTATATATAGTCAATTCAAATAAACGAATAAAAGAACGTAAAAAAAACGAACGTGCGGACGTGCACAAAAATGTATTATCTTGACGCTCTGAGAAAGGAGAGAGTCTTTCTTCGTGTTTATTCCTTTCACTCTTATTCCAAGATATCTGTGTGATTTTATGGTTGGTGTTCTGTCAGATGAAGCTGATTCAACCACGAAACGAAGTGCTTAGACTTAAATACATAGATACACATATGTTTACATTTACGTTACACGTGTAAAAACACATACACTTACATATAAAAACATACTAAAATATTTCATCGAATTTCATGTGTGTGTATGTGTGTGTGTGCGTGTGTGTATGTATATGAATATACACATACAAATATTTAATTATATACACGTGTAAATTAAAATGTACCCATTTACCTATCAGTTTACTCGTGTTTATGTTATATGTGTGCGTGCGTTTGCATGTGCGCTTGAATGTACGTTAGACGGTCTTACATGATTGTATAAGTAGGGCAATCATCAGCTAGCCAGCAAATATATATATATGTATATGTATATATATATATGTGTGTGTGTATGTACATATGTGTATATATATATATATTATATATATATATATATAATATATATATATATATATACATATATATATATACACACACATATATATATATTAGTGGTTACCAGCATGTGTCGTAGACAAGCATGCATACACACAGAAGCGCGCGCACACAGAGAGTGAGAGGAGAGAGGGGGGGCTGATTAAAATGGCCGATTTAGGATTCAGACATATCTTTCGTGTGATCAAACTTGTAGTTTGATCACACGGATTTATATGGTTCCGGCTGACTGATATAAATTGTGTGCGTGCGTGTTCGAGTGTGTGCATGTGCGAGTGCGTGTGTGCGTGCGTGCGTGTGTGTGTGTGTGTGTGTGTGTGTGTGTGTGTTGTGTGTGTGTGTGTGTTGTGTGTGTGTGTCTGCGCGCGCGTTTTTTGGTTTCTGTGCGTGAGTTTCTGTGTGTTTGTATATGTGTGTATAACAATTTATGCGTATTTAAAGGTATACAGAGGTAGTTTTCTTTAGAACATTATTTAAAAGATAAATGTAAAACATTTTTTAATGTTTTCCGTTATGCTGTTTTTTCTTTTGATTTCAAAACTATACAACAGTAGTCCAGAACGTCCACGTTTAACATCTTCAATACTTGTCTAGTTTTACTTTTGAAATTCATTATATGAATTACACAAACTTTTCAAATATCCATCTGTCTACGAAGAACTACTGTGGACTTTTCCTGTTTCTTTTTGTTTAGTTATCTTTATACTTACATCTGTATAACTAATATATAAATGCTTTGATGCCATTAATAACCGGCTGTTCATCTTTTATTTTGTTTTACTGACATTGATTTGAATGAATATCTGACTTGTTCATACCTTCTATTACTTGATATCACATTTATTTGATTAACTGATTTTAAAGGTTATGTGTGCGTCTATTGCTTTGCATCGTCTTTGTTGTCACTCCTCTCTCTCTCTGTCACATACACACACACACACTTTACTTTTTTCTAAGACTGAAAACAAAGTAATGACTTCTTTAATCTTTTTGCTTTTATGTTGGTGTTTTAGTATTTGTCGAGTTCTTTTATTCTTTTTATTAACTCTGCGTATTTTAACGAAACATATGCACGGTACAATGTTATCTATCTGCTAACCCTCTTACAGTTTTCATCTGTGCAAGATATAATGCGATGTTATAGCAACACTGTAATGACAAGGATATTTAATACTCTACTAATTAGAATGATCTATATTGGTTTCAAATTTTGATACAGGGTCAGCAATTTTAGGGGAGGCGTAACATCGATCCTAGTATTCAACTAGTACTTATTTTATCGACCCGAAGAGATGAAAAGCAAAGTCGACCTCGGCGAAATTTCAACACAACGTAAAAACGGACGAGATAACGCTAAGCATTTTGCCCAGTGTGCTTAACGATTCTGCCAACACGACGCCTTAGAGCAGGGGTGGGGAAACCTCTTAGTGCGGCGGGCAAAAATTTCCAAAATATAAAAAAAGGTCCGCGGTCGAATCGCAAGTTCTAACTCTTATATATGTGTAGATCTTTTATATATCTATATATAATTTAACATACATTAATAAAGATAAGTTTAACACATTAAATTAACGCGTAACATCTTTATTAACGCTACCACTGAATTTAAGACATATATATTACTTATGAGGTATACTATATTTTTCAGCTAGAGCGTAGTTGGGTCTCAAGGGTGTGATATAAACCTAACAATATATGTTTTATAGTGAAAACAAAATTTCCATTCAAATGGCAGTTACCGGACGATTTTTTGTTCGAGCCTACCCGTTTTAAGTCGTAGTGAAACGTAACCTATGTCGCATATAGGCATACGAATATTGCATAAATTTTATAATTGAAAAATTTGCTATAAGAGTGGCTGTGTGGTAAGTAGCTTGCTTACCAACCACATGGTTCCGGGTTCAGTCCCACTGCGTGGCACCTTGGGCAAGTGTCTTCTACTATAGCCTCGGGCTGACCAAAGCCTTGTGAGTGGATTTTGTAGACGGAAACTGAAAGAAGCCCGTCGTATATATGCATATATATGTGCATGTGCTTGTCCCCCCACCAAGATCGCTTGACAACCGATGCTGGTGTGTTTACGTCCCCTTAACTTAGCGGTTCGGCAAAAGAGACCGATAGAATAAGTACTAGGCTTACAAAGAATAAGTCCTGGGGTCGATTTGCTCGACTAAAGGCGGTGCTCCAGCATGGCCGCAGTAAATGACTGAAACAAGTAAAAGAATAAAAGAGTATATTTTGTATATACGAGTATATCAGCCTGCGGGCGAAATAGAATGGGCTTACGAGCGCAATTGCGCCCGCAGGCGGAGTTTTCCCCACCCCTGCCTTAGAGCGATGTATATTAATTGTAGTTCTAGTCATTGTTCTATTAATTGTAGTTCTAGTCATTGTTCTATATGGTTTGTAACGTTGCTTAGTATTTTGTTGTTGTTGTTATTGTTGCTACTGATGTAACTTCTCATCAAGTAGACTTATGATCAAAAGTATTCCAGTCATGACCATTCCAGCTTTTATTTCAAACAATGTCTATTTATGACTGCATTAACCAATGCGTCAGTACTAACGTGACTAAACAATCACAAGACCGACGAATCTGCTTTCATCCATGCGTCTATCAAAGTGAAAGCCTGATAACTCTTGATAAATTGTCAAGCAAACAAGAGAAAGGGAAAGATCAATAATTATTGATTTGTTAGCAAAACTGAATGGTATTAACTGCGTACCATTATGTAGAAACGAAGTTAGTGCATTTGACTTCATATCAACTCTCGAGACTCTCACTTGAAACTTTAGGTCCAATAAAATAAATGTAAAAAAGATTATGTTTAATTACTTGCTAATCGAGTGAGATTTGGTAAAACAGACATGGTGTACAATTGTAAGATCTAATGGCATACAATATTTCATGTTGTCAGGGAGGCGAGCTAGCAGAAACGTTAGTACGCCGGGTGAAATGCTTAGCAGTATTTCGTCTGCCGTTACGTTCTGAGTTCAAATTCCGCCGAGGTCGACTTTGCCTTTCATCCTTTCGGGGTCGATTAAATAAGTACCAGTTATGCACTGGGGTCGATGTAATCGACTTAATCTCTTTGTCTGTCCTTGTTTGTCCCCTCTGTGTGTAGCCCCTTGTGGACAGTAAAGGAATAGGTATTTCGTCTGCCGTTACGTTCTGAGTTCAAATTCCACCGAGGTCGACTTTGCCTTTCATCCTTTCAGTGTCGATTAAATTACGCACTGGGGTCGATGTAATCGACTTAATCCCTTTGTCCTTGTTTGTTCCCTCTATGTTTAGCCACTTGTGGGCAATAAAGAAAGAAATATTTCATTTTGTCTTTATAAATTCTATGTTTATAATTCAATGGGAAAACATGCAAATCAACGAGTCTTCCTCAACATGTTTGCTCGACCTGCAAGAAATAGTTGCCAAATCATATCAAATCGTACGCTACTGTCTTTGAAATAAAGTGAAGAATACATCGGACGATGTAATTCTGTAGATAAAAAGATAAGATATTGCAATTGGAGCGTCTTTGACCAGAGGTACTCGGTTAGAGATGACCAGGACTAAACAAGAGGGACAACCTCAACAGAAGACTTACTGACCAGAGATATACTTCATCTTTACAAATATCGGTATTATGTCACCCCTACTATTTCCTAAAGCCCTGGGGTCTGCAGCATACGGTGTTCTTTTAATAAAATTTAATTGAAAGATATTTCATTTAAGAAAATGGTATTCACCATTTTCAAATTAGTAAACTTTTTTATTAATAAATTTTGTCTCTCAGACAATTATTGGTTTACTTGATGTTTTAATAAAATTAGGGTGGCGGTGTGTGTGTGTGTGTGTGTGTGTGTGTGTGTGTGAGTGTGTTTGTGTGTGTGTCTTTCATCCTTTACCTGTTTCAGTCAATAGACTGTGGCCATACTGGAGCACCGCTTTGAAGAATTTTCAGTCGAATGTATCGACGACCCCAGTACTTGCTTTTTAGAAGCCTGGTACTTATTCTATCGGTCTCTTTTGCTACACCGCTAAGTTACGAGGATATAAATATGCCAGCATCAGCTGTCAAGTGGTAGTGGGGGACAAACACACACACACATATATATGTATGTATCTATCTATCTATCTATTTACCTACCTATCTATCTAATATATATACATATATATATATATATATATATATATATAATATATATATATATATATATATATATATATATATATATATAAATATATATATTTGCGTATATATGACGGGCTTTATCAGCTTCCATCTATCAAACCCACTCACAAGGCTTTGGTCAGTCCGAGGCCATAGTAAAAGACACTTGCTAAAGGTGTCACGCTGTGGGACTGAACCTGGAACCATGGGGTTGGGAAGAAAGCTTCTTACCACACATCCAGAGCCGTGCCTATGCACACACACACACACACACATGTATGTGTCTGCCCGCGCGTGTGTGTCAGAGAGAGAGAGAGAGAGAGAGAGAGAGAGAGAGAGAGAGAGACAGACAGAAAGTGGGGCGCAGAGAGTGTGGTTTCGGGTTCAGTCCCATCGTATAGCAATTTATGCAAATGTCATCAAAAGTCTTGTAGTTGAATATGGTTAACAGAAACTGTGTGGATGCCCATCGTATATACATGTGTGCGTGTGCGTGCGCGTGTGTGTTTGTTTGTGCGTGCGTGTGTGTGAGTGTGTGCTTGCGTTCTTTTTTTTA
>NC_042997.1:52569606-52574606 GCF_006345805.1 Octopus sinensis | reverse complement strand
GACCTGATTTTTAATTCTGATGTGTGTTCTCACACCTTCCTCCAAGATCTAGCAAGCTGAACCAAGAGGGGAGCCGGTTTAGTCGTCGACGACCCGACCATGACCGAGAGGAGAGGGAGTACATGGTTATCTCATGTAGTCGTAATGTACAAATCTTTGCATATATTACAAAATATTTCACTAACAAAATAGAATCACAGCAAGAATTACTACAAAATTTTCTTGTTCACTTAACCTCTTCATTCCAAAATCCAGGAGAAACAATATTGCTTCTGGATACACTTTGTGAGAGAGATAATTTCTTAAGCCAGGCTGCAGTACTCAACATTGATGTACGCTTTTAGAAGCTTGCACAACTTTTCTTGAACTAGCTATAGATTGTCTATAAGCTCTTTCTGTAAACTTTTAGTGTTCTCTTGCCTTCGTCTTCTAGTCAACGTCTGTGATCACTGTCAATCTGAGTTACCCGAAGAAATCTTGTAACATAAATTTTGGTGCATTTTCAATTTTATATACGGAATGAAGGTGGGAAGATGACCCTACATAGACTGTGGAAGAGCTAAGTATTGATAGTCTTAAAGACCTCTGGGTTGCGATGTTTATTAGATAGGTGAACTGAAATGATCTTGATGACATCAACTATCTTATCTGGTTTCATCTTCTCCTTGCATTAGATCACGTCTTTTGCAAATCAATAGTGATCATCAAGGCACTACACTTACAAAAGGTTCTTCTGTCATTCACAGACTAAACAAGTTTAATTTGCATTTTTAGGAAGACTCAAGCAATGACATTATAATTATTGATCATCGGGTTTTTTATGTGAAAAAAGTTAATCGGAGATTTCCGTCCATTTTGAGTTCGTTTGAGCTCATGAGATCCTCCTTGTAAGGCTTACTGGCAGTATGATCGACTGGTTAATATTTCCTGGGCGAATGTTTTAGATGTTAACTTTGCTCGTGTATAATTCAATGTTTTGACTGTTATTTCTAGCAATTCTGTAGCTTTTAAATATCTAATTTGCTCGCGAGCTAGTTTAGTGTTTTGACATGCCGATGACCCCACCATGATGGAAGAGGCAGCGAACGCACTATTTTCTGATTGGCTAAAAATTCTGAAAATTACCAAACTTCGAACACCTGTAACATTTTTGCAAAATATATCTATCTTGATATACAAGACTGTACTTGTCCACTGACAATAATGTAGGTCAGGATGTTTGTTTCCCAGTGTATACATAAACTTTACGTACTTTCATCCCGTCTTCTTCCGATTTTCTCGGCGTACTATTATCTTGCGTTTTCTTTTCATTCATTTTGCCTTCTCATCCTCCTATTCCGAGCTTTCTCCGTCTCCACTTTTTATAATACTTAAAACCTTTTATCACAGGCAGCCGACATTACTCTCTGTGTGTAGTTGCATTATAACGCTCCTCTCAAACACATCATGACCGCTCTGCACTCGATCGCACTCTGGCGGTAACGGACAGCAACTTTGTAATAGCCTCTTATTTTCAAGGATGTGCGCTTCATTAAACATAAGGACACAGGGTATGTGAGCGTGAAAGATGTAAGAGAGTCTAGGATGGGGAAAAGAGCCATCGATGTCTTCTGTTATTATTACTACTGTTGCCGCTGCTGCTGATACGACCATAACAACAATTACTACTACTATTACTACTGCCGCCACCACCGCCACCGCCGCCGCCACCACCACCACAACCACCACTACTACTACTACTACTACTACTACTACTACTACTACTACTACTACTACTAATAATAATAATAATAATAATAATAATAATAATAATAATAACAACAATAATAATAATAACAACAATAAAATGCCTTGAGGATCTTTTCGCTTTGACCGGCAGATTTTAAAATAATTTCTTTGTAATTAAACACTTTTAAACTTCGTATACTGGTAGAATGTGTTTATAAAACATTTTTTTCTCTTGGCTTTCTTGAGAAAATTCTGTAGTTTGTAAGCTATTTGTTGTTTAATTTCTTGCATTTCGGCAATTTCAACCAATCAATAACGTCTATTGAGGTGAATACAATATCTCCGGATCTTTGTCAACAACAATTATTTGCGGTGTATACATAGTATACAAAGTATTTGATAACATGAATGATGCAGTCCTCCTGATGCAGGAGAAACTCCAGCTAGGACCAATCAAGGAAGCCTACAGATCCAAAATTACCCTGACCACCAAAGGCACGAGCCCTCTCTCATCCGTTGCTCCCCAATGTTCAAGCGCATAGTTAGAGGAGGGTCATTCACTCTAACGATTTCTGTCACAGTCATTCATCTTTTCACAACTTTACTGGGGAGTAGCACTTCCCTCGCCATCCTCACCGTCCTTTCCAATGGAACTTTAAAAAGTCGATGAGGGTTTAACCGAAGATGCCTTTCCTTAATTCTTTCAACCTCGTCCACCATACAACCTCTTTCACCACTAAACCTCTTTTGCCACTAGACATGAACGCCGGCTGCCTGGCCTGGTTAAAGGCGGGTGGTGGGGTGATCCTCATGGTGGATTCAGTCGACACGCGATAACAACTGTTCGGCATAACTCGACAAGTCATTAGTACTCGGACACTACACGAGTAAATGCAGAACGGTTTCGTTGCATCTCAGACAGTCCTGTGTGGCAGCGCTTCCGTACTTGTAGAGTTTATCTCGAACTGGCAGCGTTCTTTGATAGCACTGCTACCCCAGGGATTTCTGAAAGTTATTAAAGATTATACTGGGCCCGAAAGTTCTTTATTGGTCACAAGGGCTGCAAAGCATTTAGGACAAAGGAACGTGGAGATTTATATAAACACATGTAAGCAACAAATAAACAATAACAATTAGCAAGAAAATTATAACAAGATTTTCCAATTGGCAAATACCATCATAGGATAATCAAGGAACTCCCCAATTCCTGAATTACTTCGCTGCGAGGTGCCCTCTTTTATCCGTTTTCGCCATCCTACAGGTACCAATTTAGAGTGTGCCTACTCACTCGGGTCACCCTCATCACATTCACTCATTTCCAACAAATTTACTCGGTGGGAGGAGTAACCCCTCACCCTCATCCTTGCCGTCATGTCGCAACTGTAACTTGGAAAAAAATGGCTTGACCGAAGAAGAGTCTGTCATCAGTCTTTTGAGTTTCATCCATCACACAATCTCCTTTGCCATAGCCACCAGGCAGAGGAAAACTGCCTGTCCTTCCTGGCCAAACAAAGGCGGGTGGGTGACCTTTACGATGAAGTCGGCCGATAGCCGGATCCGTCCTACAATGCACCACGGCTGTTCAACACAACTCTACAATTCAGCAATACTCAGGCATTGTACGAACTTGTGCAGGACAGTTTAGTTGCTCTGCGCACATCTCGAGTAGATGCTACCATGCCTATAGAGTTTTACCTTGTTTCGATCAACGCTTCATCCAGGGTAGCATCTCTGTCAAAGAGATGAGCTGCTGAAAAGCACATTTGGCAAGCGTTTGCTTGGAATTGATCAACATGCATCCATCATAATCCCTCAAAAACTAAATTGTGGATTTGTTGCAATGTTCCGCATTCACTGTCCAGGACCATCAAATGGTTTTCGTTCTCTCATGCCTTAATGAGAGAACGACACCACAACCTTGATCAAAAGTTAATCTCTCTGCAAGACCATCTATCGCAATACCTTCTAGGTTCCTAACGAGATGTCTCTCTAGCCGAGTCTTCTCTATTATTATATCCATACTAAACCTTTTCAACTCTACTCATATAAACTCTGAGAGAACCACAACTTATCGTCCGGATCCTGAAAGACCAACCTATGTAGAGACTCAGGCCTTTCCGAAACAGCACTTCCATCCCATCCACCCCATCAGGACTAAGTAAGAGATGTGAAAATCTCAAATTCGCCATAGATAAACATTAGGGCGAGTGTGATGGCTGTTACATCTAACGTTCGTGATCTGAGATCATTGAGCAAGTGACCTGCTTACAAGGTGACCACAGGCCACATGAATTTATATACCCCATCCTCAGAGCTGCCGTGTTGGTACAAAAGGAAGATAATTAGAAAAATGTTACTTACTCATTTGGTGGTCTCGAAGACTGAGTGATTTGGTCATCATGAAATTTTTAGGTTCCTTTGGGAAGTCTTTTAGGAGTATATTGCTGGCCCTTGCGGTAGAACTTCCAATGTCATTGCATAAACTATCCCCAGTTGCTTTGTACGTTTCGAAGTCCAGTCTTAATATTTTCAAATTTTGTCACACCTTGAAAGTACTGGTCTTGAACAGTTCTCTTTGTTTCAATATGTCCCCTTTGTGCGATGAAGGACATTCGTCTCCTTATCGACACGAAATTTGGGTTGGGTATTTAGTCGATGTTTGTTTGTCTGCTGGTGTAGCTCTTCTGTGTTTTCTTTTTGTTTATGTGGCTGTTGGTGGAGTTGTGAATTTGTCTGTTTCATGTACGTATGGTTTTGGTGATACTGTCATGAAATTTTGTTGCCTTTTCTCCCCTGTCTTCTTGACGAGAGCAGAAAACTTTTACATGGACTTCATAACCACGTAAATGACATTCGGCCTTCAACTGTGGCACGCATATTCACTCCATTTAGCAAATTGATAATGTTTGGAATCTTTTCCGCTTCCTCTGGTTTGATCGAGTGGAGGATACGTGGTCTCAAATCAATTCTCCCTCTCGGTTCATTTTACGTCGAAGAGGGTATTGCTGCCTTCTAAGACAACACACGCAATATCCACCATATATCTGAACTTGGTGGGACTCTTTCTTAAATATGTTGGATAAAGTGTGTTTATCGTATATGGGAACTATGGTGTACCTCAGTACAAGGTCTTCGATTAGGTAAAAGACCCCCAACTCTCCCGAACTACCTTCACCTGATCACATGCTCTATATCTGTCCATATAACTTTAAGAGCTCTTTAAATGTGGGTATGAGTTGCTACTTCTGAGTGTCGGGGCTTTCCGGACACTG
>NC_042997.1:52562106-52567106 GCF_006345805.1 Octopus sinensis | reverse complement strand
AGGATTTTATTACACAGTTAAAAATATGATAATTATTGAAATACTAACTTGAATACATGTGATTCTTTTACATCTGTTGTTTATAAAAATAAATTACAGACAACTATTATTTTAACTCGTAGAAACAGACGCCTCCAGTATCGCCTTAATGAAATTAAATGTTCAGTTTTATACATTTCGCCAATGTTTTTTTTTTTAACTCAGAGAAAAACAATAAATAAAATGCAATTAACTGAAATCGACTCTATTTGCATATGTAATTAACCAATCAATTTTACATAAATTTAATGCAAAACGTTTTCGAAGTTTCGAAATGACATGCAGTTAACCGGTATATGCAACTATCCACTATGAAATTAAGGTGACTATATCGATTCCGGTTAATAGGATATTTCAAAACCAGGATGAACTTCCTTTCACTCACTTATGCAACTGGCCCGGTTATATAATTTTTATATATTTATTTATTTTTATTACGAAAATAGCTAAAAAAAAATATATATTAAAAAGAGAAAATGTGACTTGAGAAAGACGAAAACAGAAATAATACTCGTATATCAATTACTTAGGATAGACTTCTAAACGCAAATTGATATTTTTGTGATTTCACTTCAACTCGGCCCCGATCGAAACCACAAATCAAAAGTATTATAGCCATCGTTAGTCCATCTTTTATTTACTCACAGTTGTAACGATAACTCGGTGCTTCTTACACTTTTGGGGTGCAACTCAGGTGCAACACAATTTCCGTTCTTTAATTTCCAGAATCTACCAGTCAAGGAACACGAACGCAACCTTAAAAATATATATATTCTTTATTTTCTTATTCACAGAAAGAAGTAAGGTGGTATATTGGTATCCACTTGGTTCTGGTGTGGCAAGACTGAACTTTAACACTTGTAAGAATCTTACAACAAGTTCAGCAGCAAAACAGAGCAAGGTCAAAATTTAGCGTCCAGAGACAGCGGAGAAAATAGGTCTGCAACAATCTCGTATCAAGGCGTTCTGGATACTAAGCGTGTCTCTCTGTGTCCTTGTTAAGGGAACGCTGTCCCTCGCCTATCAGCTAATGCCACATCAGCAATTCCTTCTTCAGTCTTTGCGCATGTCCGAGAGGGCACTTCCCTTCTGCCTTTCCAGAAGGCTCCAACCCCGCACACGCACACTGAAGAAGGACGTTCCGCACCCGCACACTGAAAATGACGTTGCGCGCGCGCACTGTTGTATAACGTCACTACACAGTATACTCAGTCTATATCATTCACAGCATTCTTCCCGCCTTTTTTTTTTCTTTTTTAGATGGCAGGGTGGAGTTTAAAGGGTACTTTAGATGATATTTTTAACAGGTAGAGGAGACCAGGTAGAGGAGACTAGTCCCAAACTGTTTTTGAAACGCACTAATTATCGAAAGAACATCCCATCTGCTGAGCCTTAGTTGGTAACAACTCCTGCTCCACATTCCTCCCTTCCTTTTTTTCCTCAGAAGCCGCTTTTAATTGTTTCTTAGCGAAGATTTTGTAACCAATAAGGTTTGTCTCGGAGAAATCGTTAACTGCAACTTATGAACATGCTGGTGTACGGCCTACATCGATATTAGACAACATAGGCTTACACACAGACAGATACAACCACATTCACCTTATTTCTCTCATGCTCACACACACACACACACACAGGTGACGGCTGAAATCTCATATTCATATTGTTTCAGTGTATAAATCATATACATGCATAACAGTTGTGATGTGCCTCAGGCTTTTAACTCTAGATTACAGATCACCAACTTCATTTGGTAATAACCCACCTTTGATTTTTGTTTTTTCACATTCATCCATGATCCACATATATATTATATTATATCATATTTTACATGTAAAAATATCGCCGAGTATCCCCATTTATATTACTAGCAATGTTTTAATTGCAAAAAGACTAAACAAAGCACGCGCTGTCTCGAATCCACGGACTTATAGGGTTGGTTACTCACTTTCCAAGGGAAGTATTCTGATCTCGATCACTTATAATATAAGTGGTCAGAATACTTCCTTCGAACGGGATGCCAGTCCGTCGCAGGGTTATTATAACTGAGTGTATTGGATCAACGTGAAATGAGGTGTTTTGTTCACGAACGCACTGTCCGGTCCAGGTTTCGAAACCAAGATCTTGTGATCGTGTGTACAACACCTTAACCACTAGGCTATACGCCATCACTTATGACACAAAGGACAATCTAAGAGCCATCAACTGTCCGGTGGCCCATAAATATGTTCAACTGGGAAAAAATATTTTAGAAAAGTTTCGAGTTTCACAGAGAACACCTCGAAACAGGAACCACAGCCCACCTGTTGCTTACCTTTGCTCTAGATAAATTGAACGTCTAGAGTATATTGAATATACAACACCTAGTTTTGCAACCATGTCGATACTAATTTATATAATACCAAGTTCAAAATAAGTGGACTTCGGTGTTTGCTGTATTTTTAGAATGCATCTAACAATATACGTGCGCTCAAAACAATATCAACAACGTTTGGATTTGTTCATGCATACATAACGAATAATGATCATTTGTCAATACGTTAATGGATATAGTCATAAGGTTGACAGGTTAAGTTGTCTGACTTCGATGTAGAAGAATCAAATTTAATCTTATTTCTTTATTGCCCACAAGGGGCTAAACATAGAGGGGACAAACAGGGACAGACAAAGGGATTAAGTCGATTACGTCGACCCCAGTGCGTAACTGGTACTTAATTTATCGACCCTGAAAGGATGAAAGGCAAAGTCGACCTCGGCAGAATTTGAACTCAGAACGTAAAGAGAGACGAAATACATATTTCTTTACAACCCACAAGGGGCCAAACACAGGGAAAACAAACAAGGACAAACAAACAGATTAAGTCGATTATATCGACCCCAGTGCGTAACTGGTACTTATTTAATCGACCCCGAAAAGATGAAAGGCAAAGTCGACCACGGCGGAATTTGAACTCAGAATGTAGCGGCAGACGAAATACCGCTAAGCATTTCGCCTGGCGTGCTAACGTTTCTGCCAGCTCGCCGCCTTCAATTTTAATCTTGATACACTTCACACCTCCAATCTGAAATTATAGCTTCTTTAGAAAATCTAAAATAAATTAGAGAGTTGGGAAAGAGATAAAGCGTGCATACAACTTGAATGGAAGAACAATACACGCAAACCAAAACAACTCTTGTTTGATGAACTTGCTACAGAGATGGGAATATGAGCGGCCAGGAAAAGTGCAACAAGGATGACTTGAAAGTAACAGAAAAAAAACCATGAGCATTGGCTCAGAATCCATAGAACAGTTTGCTTCATCAGCATAGGTGCAAAACCCAGACGAAAGACAGCATTCAGATAGCAGAAAATATAAATGAGCTGGCGGCGAGCTGGTAGAAACGTTAGCACGCCGGGCGAAATGCTTAGCAATATTTCGTCTGCCGCTACGTTTTGAGTTCAAATTCCGCCGAGGTCGACTTTGCCTTTCATCCTTTCGGAGTCGATAAATTAAGCACCAGTTTGTCCCTTCTGTGTTTAGCCCCTTGTGGGTAGTAAAAAAATAAATAAACATAAATAAGTTTTCAAGAAACCGGTCAACCGGTACCACAAATGAAACCACATATGCTTTACTTGTGATCGTTCCTCACCAGCAATATAGGGACACATAAAATTCAATCAACCGTGCAACCAAAAATTATGGTCTTCATCGATGGACGAGAACATACATAGAGATTCTATTGGTTACCTAGTTTTTAGAGATGTAGAATCGAGGAAAATATTTTCAATAGAACCATTAAATGTATAAGCAAATAAATTACAAATTCTCTCGCAATATCATTGACATGATCTCTAGTACAATATGAAACGATATTGTTTAACAATTGCACATTATAAATTATAAATTACTAAACGAAGGGTTTATATACATTAAACATTGTTTCTTGAAAAATTTTCACTCTGTTAACAACTGCTAGGAATCGAATATTTCGAGAAGAGAAATACAGTCATGGGAACATTTTTCACACGCACACGCCGCGCACACACACACACACACACACACACACACACACACACACACACACACACACACCACACACACACACACACACACAAATCAAAATTTTGGCAAGGAAAATGACCATCGGAAGCAGTGTCGTAGCTAGATTGCGTGCAGACTAGAGTAGCCTTTGCGTTTTGGCTTGATAATCTACTTATTTACGGAGATTCTACGATTTAGGCAGTATTGATTCCCAAACGTTATTGTTACAGCTGTTTAATCGCAAATCTACCTTGAGCCAGTAGATTTATAATAAAAGGCGTTCGAGTTCTATAACTTCATAGGTGTGTGTTTAGGAATTTCGCTACGATTGTTCCTGATTTCCAGTGGTAGACATAACTTGTTGCACGGATTACCACTACCAACTGGTTATTGAGAGTCTTTAGTGGGTGGATGAGGGATCATCTTGTTGGGATAACTTCTCCCCTTCGTCCCTTCTTTCCTACCAATAGACCCTGAAAAGGTTCAAGAGCACTGCACTTGTTATAAATAAAACATTTTAAAATGTTGTCTGTATCATATTTTTGAAAGAGCTTAAGGTACGATTTAAGTAGGGTGGCACTACAAAGATGTTTCCTTGATATTTCGAATTCCATAGATTAGTTCACAGAGATGAAATTTTGTATGTACTGACAAATGTGGGGCGAAATAAAGTTGTAATAACGTCTACGGGAATAGAAACGGTATGATGTCTGCATAGCTGCACAAAGTAACAACTTTGTCCACATTAGAAGACTTAATCTAATAAGCCAGGATTACGCCAACATACATACATACATACATACATACATACACACACACACATACATATATACATACATACATGCATGCATGCATACATACGTACGTACGTACGTACATACATACATACATACATACATACATACATACACACACACATACATGCATGCATGCATGCTG
>NC_042997.1:52549606-52557106 GCF_006345805.1 Octopus sinensis | reverse complement strand
ATAAAGGCCCGAAACATATGTCCGCTGAAATCCTTGGCATCATGTTTTTATTTTGATCAATTTATATATATATATATATCTATATCTATATCTATCTATCTATATATATATATATATATATATATATGTGTGTGTTCAACGTCCCTTTGGTGTCCTGTACTCCTATATGCGTGTATATGTACATGTAGAGGTAGGTACGTACATATATGTTTATATATATTCATATGTTTTATTTCTTTTATTAATATATATACCGGAGTAAACCACAAATGGAAACAAGGTTGGAAAAAAGAGTACTCAAATACCAGGATTAGAGTAATATGCTTTATTTAAAAGCTGCAGAAATTCAACAAAACCTGTCACTCTCGGATTTCACGTTCCCCGTTTCGTCGGACCTATTTTTGTTTTCATATATATATATATATATTATATATATTATATATATATATTATATAGAGAGAGAGAGAGAGAGAGAGAGAGAGAGAGAGAGAGAAATTCGGGGTGAGTACTTGATAATTATAAGCACCTGTGTATACCGTTTGGTGTAGGTGGTGGAGTAAATTGATCAAATAAAAACATGATGCCAAGGATTCAGCGGTACATATGTTTCGGGCCTTTATTAGACAGATTTATAACAATGCATAATGTATGTCTGTGGCCTTCTTCAGCCGCGCACAACGACTTCCGCAAGGACATGGGTTACATCAAAAATTCTTGGTTGGGGATGCAAATCCTCTCATTCGCGTACGACATAATGCGGCAACAGCATAGAATTGAAGCGTCCATCTCTTTCTTCTCTCAATGTAGAATGAGGAAATTTGGATGTTGAAGTAATATAAATAATTAATTTATTAATTTATTAATTTATTAATTTATTTATATTACTTCAACATCCAAATTTCTCATTCTACATTGAGAGAAGAAAGAGATGGACGCTTCAATTCTATGCTGTTGCCGCATTATGTCGTACGCGAATGAGAGGATTTGCATCCCCAACCAAGAATTTTTGATTGTAACACATGTCCCTGCGGAAGTCGTTGTGCGCGGCTGAAGAAGGCCACAGACATACATTATGCATTGTTATAAATCTGTCTAATAAAGGCCCGAAACATATGTACCGCTGAATCCTTGGCATCATGTTTTTATTTTGATCAATTTATATATATATATATCTATATCTATATCTATCTATATATATATATATATATATATGTGTGTGTGTTCAACGTCCCTTTGGTGTCCTGTACTCCTATATGCGTGTATATGTACATGTAGAGGTAGGTACGTACATATATGTTTATATATATTCATATGTTTTATTTCTTTTATTAATATATATACCGGAGTAAACACACAAATGTGAAACAAGGTGGAAAAAAGAGTACTCAAATACCAGGATTAGAGTAATATGCTTTATTTAAAAGCTGCAGAAATTCAACAAAACCTGTCACTCGGAGTTTCACGTTCCCGTTCGTCGGACAGTTTGTTTCATATATATATATATATATATATATATATATATATATATATATATATCACAGATACATACAAACATTATATATGTGTGTATGGTGTGTATATATGTGCGTGTGCACGCGTATATATATATGTGTGTATATATCTACAGGTTTTTATGTCCTCCTCCCTTCTCTTCCCACTGTTTGAAATTCAGTGTTGGTTTGTTTATATCCTCATAACTGCAGAGGCCGACTTTGCCTTTCATCCCTTCAGAGTTGATTAGATAAGTACGAGATGAGCACACACGTATGTATGTATGTACGTATGACTGTATGTATATATGTATACAAATATGCCACCATATGTTTGTATGTATGCAAGCATAAACATATACATGTATGCATATTTGCACGTATATATATTTATGTATGTACATATGCAAGCAAGTATGCATGTTTGTGTATATGAATACATTTATGCATGTATATATACATGTATATGCATATAGGCATAGGTTTATACATGTATACATGTACGAAAGTTTGCATGCACATGCGTATTTACGTATATATGCATGTCTGCATATGTATGTGTGTGTATGTATGTGCATGCTTATATGTATGTATGTATGTGTGTGTATGTGCATGTATATGTGTGTATGTATTTGCGTGCATGTATATCTCTTTACTCTTACTCTTTTACTTGTTTCAGTCATTTGACTGCGGCCATGCTGGAGCACCGCCTTTAGTCGAGCAAATCGACCCCGGGACTTATTCTTTGTAAGCCCAGTACTTATTCTATCGGTCTCTTTTGCCGAACCACTAAGTGATATATATATATATATATATATGTATGTATAAATGCATGCATGTGTGAAAGCACGAATCGAATTAGCCAAGATGTGGTATCTCCTCACGGGCGCTACGTTTCATTTATTTACTCATTCATTCATTCATTTATCCACTCCCGTAGTTTCGACATTTGACACGGCGACGGCTCACTCTCAGGACAACTCCAATAATTTTTTACTCTTAAAGTAGCACAACTTCAGGATTGTTGACTATTCGTTCGCTTCTTGTAAGGGATTCAACTTTTTCTGGGGATTCCTATCAGTTCAGCTTGGTTTGCTGTCGGATTTTTTTACATACATTCCGGTTACAAGTTTCCTATCATGGCTTGTACATAACATTCTATTCGACATTAAATTTACCAAATAGAGGATTTTCTATCTCTTCACAAACAAATTTCTCGACTAATAATAATATTGATGCAATACCAGGCAGTGGCTCTCATGACTTCGTATCTTAATTGATTGAAAGGGTTATCATGTACACCCTATGCCTTGGTAAAAAAGATGGACTACAACAAATATTCTTCTCAATACCATTTGCTTGACCTTAACCGGTTGAGCATGTCTCTTGGTGCCTGACGATATGTGCATCTCTGATCACGAGCAGAAGTAATGAGGGAGTATCATAGCCATGTGTTGAGAAGAATTCTTTGGGGTTTGAATAATTCACCTCTGGAAACATGAGTGTTTTGTTTATCATCCTTAAACAAACTTTATTCAGGGACCTTTTAAGTAGGATGGGCTACTCGACCCCACCGGCAAGATCATGCGCTGTTTATCTTGATATGAGATCACTATGTCGCGCACATATGGAAGTGATGGATGTGCCTGGTATATCTTTATCGGACGGGTAGTCATGATGGGTATATTGGGCTTTGTATATTTATACCCCAGTATCACTTTGATGGCATGCATTTCTCTCTTACACAACAACAACAACAACAACAACAATAACAACAATAACAATAATAATAATAATAACAACAACAACAACAACAACAACAACAACAACAACAACGAAAGGAAGCAGGTGGAATATGAGTGACATTGAAAAAACAAAATATTATGAATAACGGTGGTAATGAAACTGAAGCCATTGATGGTGACAGTGTTGCACCCGGCAGGCTTAGAGATTCTGGTCCGGCTCCAGCCCATCGATATCCAGAAAGGTATTGCCACACATGGCGTAGATGGAACAAGCAAATTAATGCTGTGGTCATGGAGTGTTATTACCTGAGCAACCCTGTAGATGAAAATGGTGCTCAAATTAGTGGGTTACCGACAACGTATGTATGATCATTGGAGTGAAATGGGATCAAGCTAGAGCAATAAGAAAAAATCGTTGCTTCACAGAAGTAGAGCTCGAAGCTATCAAAAGACGGGTATTGGAAAATAGCAGCAGAGATAATGATGAAAATATAGTTCTTACTAATAAAAGTAATCTCAAAGCACAGGAAAGGAGCAGTGGTAGCTTATATGATGAGAGACATATAGATGATCTGAAAGAAGACAATAACACTAATGGCGACATGACAGATGAACAAAAGGCAATCTACGACAGAATACAGGAGAAACGAAAAATGTCAATGAAATTATGAAATACATCAGAATAAACAACATCACAGAAACAAATAATTTGATCAAGGCAGCAAGTATTGTTGTAGCAGAAAACGTGGGTGTTGATGTCAAGAAAAAGAAATATAATGGGAGTGACAAAATAAAAGACCCATGGTGGAAAAGAAAAATACAGGCAGGGTTAGATATGCTCTAGAAGGAGATTTCTGTGTTAGACTGAAAAGAGAAAGGGGAGCTTAAAAGCGAACAAAAATACAGGACACTGAAAAGGAAGTATAATATTGAGAGAAAGGGCCTGAAAGTGGTAATGGAGGAACTGAAACAGCGCCTAGTTGCAAAGAAAGCAAAGATGGTAAGATACGACCAAAGAATGAAGGGATACCAGCAAAAAAGGTTATTCAGAGTAGATCAAAAGAGATTCTATAAAGAAATGAATGGAGAGTGTACAGATGAAAAGTTGATACCAGATAACAATGAAAGTCAAATGTTTTAGAATGACATCTGGAGCAAAAACAAGGAGCACAAGAAGGATGCTGAATGGTTGCAAGAACTAAAACAAACAGTCGTCTATCCAAAACAGGCAAAACTAGTAGTTTCAATTAGGGAAGTGAAGGAAATCAGCAAAAAAATGAGCAACTGGAAGGTCGCGGGATCAGTTGGAGTTCAAGGCCACTGGATCAAAAGATTTGGTGAATGTCATGCACGAATAGCTGCACAACTCAACACCTTGTTAAATGCCAACCAAGTAACACCAGAGTGGTTGACATTGGGTAGGACAGTGCTGTGTTTGAAAAACATCGAAAAGGCAATACAGTAGACAATTACAGGCCGATATCCTGTTTGTCATTTATGTGGAAATTATTGACTGGAATACTCGTAGAGTCAATGTACGAACATCTGGGGAAAAATGGAGTCCTGCCACATGAGCAGAAGGGTTGCAAGCGTAAGTGCAGAGGTACCAAGGATCAACTCCTGATAGACAAAACTGTACTT
Source organism: Octopus sinensis (assembly GCF_006345805.1). Classification (NCBI taxonomy): domain Eukaryota; kingdom Metazoa; phylum Mollusca; class Cephalopoda; order Octopoda; family Octopodidae; genus Octopus; species Octopus sinensis. The sequence continues at coordinate 52,552,230 of NC_042997.1, read as the reverse complement.
AGAAGCTGCAAGAGGAAGAAAAGTAACTTAGCCGTGTCATGGATCAATTATCGTAAGGTGTACGATATGATCCCACATTCTTGGATTATGGAATGTATGAACCTATTTGGTATTGCATCGAATGTTGAGCGATTACTTGGAAACAGTATGGCGAACTGGAGGACGGATCTGACAGCATACGGAGGAAGTTTAGGGACAGTAGAAATCAGGAGGGGAATCTTCCAAGGAGACTGCCTGTCCCCGCTGATCTTTGTACTGTGCTTGATACCGCTAACACTGATTCTGAGGAAAGCAAAAACTGGGTATGCATTCAAAAACCGCCAACAAAAAGTCAACCATTTGTTATTCATGGATGACCGAAAACTTTATGGTAAAGATGAATCCCAAGTCAGTTCCCTCGTTGATACGGTGTATACTTTCAGTGTTGATATCAGAATGGAGTTCGGACTGAGAAAGTGTGTTAGTCTTTAAGAGAGGCAAAATCAAATGTATCGACGGGCTAACGATACCGTCGGGGGAGGTTATGAAGCAGATAGAAGAGACGGGCTATAAGTACCAGGACGTGGATCCCATGGCTTCTGATCTTAACTGATTAGAAGTGTTATCAAGTACATTGCTTTGTCTTGGTATAAAAGATGGGCTACAGCAAATATTCTGCTCACTACCACAAAATTGTTTTCAGTTGTTTGACTTTAACCGGTTAAGTATGTCCTTTAGTGGCTGACGCTATGTGCATCTCTGCTCATGAACAGTAGTGGGAGAGTATCATAGCCATGTGTTGTGAGGAATTATTTGGGGTTTGGATAATTCACCTCTGGAAACATGGGGCCGCATATCTTTTGTATCTTTTCGGAAAGGCCTTTCACATAAGGTAGACAGACTGTGGACAGTTTATTGGTTTCGTCCTCTCTTTTCTTCATAATTGGAGTGGATTGTATGTTTTGGGGGTAGTTGTTGCTTAATAGATTGTTACTGAGCTTGATCATTTCTTCGTGGCGGGTATCACGATCGCTACTTATATTTTTTGCTCGATGTTTTAGGCACTGAACAATCCTTCTCTTTACACTGTATGGATGGTGGGAATTGAAGTTGAGGTATCGTCCAGTGAAAGGCGGCTTGCGGTATACGGATGTCCTGAATCCATACTTGGTGCGTGTTATTAATACATCCAGGAATGCTAGCTGATTGTCTTTTTTCCTTTTCCATTGTGAACTATATGGATGGCTTTAGTGAGTTCACATGATCTAACAGCACTTGGAAATCTTCCTGGTGGGGCCAAAGTATAAAGGTGTCATCAACATAGCGCAGCCATAGTCTTGGTTTTAGTGGTGTTGATCCTAAAGCCAAATTCTCAAAGTATTCCATGTGTATATTGGCTATTATTGGTGATAATGGCAAGCCCATTGCTAAACCTTCTTCTTGTCGATATATATCAGTGTCCATACTGAAATAGGTAGTTTCTACACAGAAGGTCAACATTTTCATCGACTTTCTTATTGGTATACTAGTGCGTTCTTTTAGATGGGTGTCTGTCACTAGTTTTTCTTGAATCACCGATAGTGCTTCACCAGTTGGACTTTCGTGAACAGACTTATCACATCTAGACTCACCATCTGGTTGGATTCAATGGGGGTATCCTTGATCAATTATGTGAAGTGGGTGGTATTCTTCACGTACCATGTTGACTTTCCTGCTAATGGACTGATTATATCCACAAGGAAGCGGCTCAGTTGATGACATGCTGAACCTCTACAGCTCACTATAGGTCTTAATGGAATACCATCCTTGTGAATCTTAGGGGGACCGTACATGTGTGGTAGTTTACTGTAGTGTTGAATCAGTTGTCTGTACTTCATTGATGTAAAGTGATCCTTGTTCTTGATCAAGGTCTGTGACAACTTCCTCTCTGTATTGGGGTATTTCTTTACTTTGCAGTAGCTACCATCACTTATAAGACTTGCCAGTTTTTCCGAGTAGTCAGACTTGCTCATCGCTACCGTAGCATTTCCCTTGACTACTGGAAGTATTAGTGATGGAATTGTTACTCTGTAGTCTTTTGATAGCGAACTTTTCTTCCTTAGTGATGTTTGGTTTGGGAAGTTTCGCTTTTCTAGTACCTGTCTTACTTTCCACCTTAGTTCATCTCCTTGAGCTTTTGGCATCTTTATGGCTAGCTCTTCAAAATGGGCTATTATGTCCAAGTATGAACATAATATAGAACTGTAATATTCTGTTTGTCTTTGTGGACAATAGGTATCATTTTTATCTTTTTAGACAGAATCACTTTCCATTCTTTTCAGCTAATGCAAACCAGCCATTGCATTAGCAAATAAATTCCATATATTGAAATATATTTCATTTTTCAATAAAAAAAACTCATTCCTCTAGAGAGCAGTTGTAAATTAAGGAAGAAAATATTGTATAGAACAGCATAACACAACCTCGTTAGTAACCATAGGAATAAGAATTTACTGTTTCTAGTTTGTAAATAACTCCCACGACACATTACATGACGTCTACGATATATAAAAAATGCCACAAAACAATATATCACGAATATGTACATACATATTTATTCTCTCTCTCTCTCTCTCACACACGCACACAGACAACTTTTTGCTGTC
>NC_042997.1:52454606-52544606 GCF_006345805.1 Octopus sinensis | reverse complement strand
GAATATTCCCCTTCATCAGCTGCCCCTGGTTCGACTCAATGCGTGTTTCGAAGGACCCCTCTGCAAAAGAATTTTATTTAATTCATTTTGCAGGAAGGACTGCTTCAGCCGGATCGTGTTCTGCCCTTACCTTCGAAACACGCATTGAGTCGAACCAGGGGCAGCTGATGAAGGGGAATATTCCTTGTATTGTTTGTCTTATACTCTGTTTTTTCGTTGTTAAAAAAGTCCGTTTCCTTGTTTGTTTTTATGTTTTCGTTCTCGTTGTGTTCTACGTTTATTTGTGGTGTCCTGTACTCTTATATATATATATATATATATATATGCATGTATATATACATATAGATGTAGATATGTACATATATGTATGTATGTAGGCGGCGAGCTGGCAGAAACGTTAGCTGGGCGACCTGCGTAACCGTATTTCGTCTGTCGTTACGTTCCGAGTTCAAATTCCGCCGAGGTCGACTTTGCCTTTCATCCTTTCGGGGTCGATAAATTAAGTACCAGTTACGCACTGGGGTCGATGTAATCGACTTAATCCGTTTGTCTCTCCTTGTTTGTCCCCTCTGTGTTTAGCCCCTTGTGGGTAGTAAAGAAATATATATGTATGTATGTATGCATATGTTTTATTTGTTAAATTGTTATTATATGATTGAACGCTTCGCGTCACTTTCTTATTTCTCCAAGTAAGTTTTTATATTATATATATATATATATATATACATATGTAACTATATATTTATGTATATACACCATATTATACATATGCATATGTGTGTGTGTGCGCGCGCGCGTGTGTGTGCGCGCGCGCGTGTGTGTGTGTAGGTATGTATATGATTCCAACTTATTGTTTTATTCTGTTCTCTGTTCGTACTGAGGTCTGTCAGCTAGTTGATATCTTACCATAGACCAGTGTTTCCCAAACTTTTCGCGCCAAATTACAATATCGCCTACCTATCAGCCAAAAAAAAAGCTCTATCGCCCACCTGTGTAAAAAAAACATTGACACCCCCCCCCCACACACACACACACAAAATCCCCCTCCCCTGTATCATTTGACAAACACTTTATCGTAGACTCGTTGCCCTGTTAGAGCCGTTTATACTAAATATGCGGTCGTTTACAAATCCCTTATTGTGGGTTTGGTTTTGCCATTAGTGTTAATAAAATTCTAACGTTAACTCTATAATTTTCAGACAGATTAACTTCTGGAAACTTGCGCTTTCTTTTACATTGATTTTGATTTTCACAAATGAACCATTGATCAGAACTACCGATACAAAAATAATTAATGATTGTATTATAAAGGAACAGAATAAAATTTTTTAATGAGAACCGTGTATCTGGTGCGATTCAGCTAGTGCAGATACATTCGGTTTCAAACTTGTCAACTTTATCTGCAAGTTTCCTCGTTCTGTCACATCCAGTCCAATTCTTTTATGGGAAAGTAAAGTTCCAACATGATTAAAACCAGATTCAACCAGGTATGAGGTAGGGAAGGTAAGCAAAAGTAATTTCAGATGTTTTCACAGACTGGCGTAGGAATTCAATATACTCTGGTGGTACCACGAACCTTCTTTGCCATTACGGCGATATCGCATTGTGGGTTCATTGTCATTTTGTAATTCTATCAATTCCTACTGAACATCATCCTCGCAATCGACAGCATCGACTTCAGACGGATTGCTATACCAATTTGGAATATTCAGCGCAATAACATCTTGAAATCGCTCCACCATATACCGTGAAATGATTGTAAATAGCTGCGATATGTAGTTAAATCCTCATTAACTAAATCATCTTTCAAAGAAAGAATCAAGTTGTGGAGACTGATGGAATTGACGTTTTGAAATGTTAGTCTTATACAACACCAATTTCGAAATGAAGGTAGTGATAAATGATTCACAATCAATGAGAGGTTTTCTGTTTCCTTGCAATAACTTATTCAAATCATTTAATTTTATGACTGTATCACAAAGAAAAAAGATATCGCACCTTGCAACCATCAATGAAGCGGATAGTGGAGTATCTCCAAAGAAAGATATAATTATATGAAACAGTTCAACAAAGCGTAAAACACAGTTTCCTTTTGACAGCCACCGCACTTCGGTATGGTATAAAAGTTTAGTATGGTCCTCATCATTTCTCAGAGTTGGTGGAAAATTTGATCAGACAAGGGACTGGACTTCAATTTGTTCACAGTCTTGATAACTAACTGTAGTGCATCATTCAACCTACCGTTCATATTTTGTGCCACTAAATGCTGCCGGTGTGCCAAGCAATGAACAGTTAGTATCTGGTGGGAAATTTCACACTTTAGGAGAGTCATCAGACGAACAAGCAAGAATATTACTGAGTGGGATATTTTGTTCAAAAGGAAAGACTTGAGAGTGTGAAAAATAGTTGCACTTATTGAATCAAGTGGCAATTTCTCTGCGAACAGCATTTCCTCACAAGACTGAAGTTTTATTTTTACCTTTTTTTTTAAGGTATACTTATTTTAAATGTTTTCTTTCTCTTTTTTGCTTATGAGCCTTCTATTTTTGAAAAACAACGAAAGGTGTTTTCAAAAAGAAGTAGTGTTTTGTTTTTGTTTTATTAAGTTGGTTAAGAACTTCGCTCCTAATCGCGACGTTCCTGGGTTCGGTTAAAGTGCGCGGTATTTTGAGCAAGAGCCTTGCTATTTACCCAGAACAACCCATGCCTTATGAGTCGAATTAGGTAGACGAAATCTGTAAAAAAAACCCTGTTGTAATTCGAAGACGCAAACTTGACATGTACTGTGTCACATTGATTCTGCCAGATAGTTATGTAAATGGTTACACGTGACTTTGGAATGCTCAGTCAGTCAGACACTAATTTACTTTTCAGGTAGTTCAGTTGATCGAACAACTGAATCCTCCTCGCCGAAACCGATGGAGATCCATTTATTCCCGTCGACCTACAAAAACATTGTTGACTATTATTGAATGAATTATCAATTCAATGATCGCCCATAAGAAGATGAAGTGTGTGGTACTATTTTAGAAATGCTGTCATTTGTTCTCCTTAATATATTACCATCCGCAAAGCCGTAAGCTGCCAGAACCGTTAACACGCCGGGCAAAATGTTTAGCGGTATTTCGTCCGTCTTTACGTTTTAAGTTCAAATTCTGCTAAAGTCGACTTGCCTTTCATCCTTTAGGGGATCGATAAAATAAGTACCAGCTGAGCACCAGAGTTGATGTAATCGATTTACCTCCTCCCCCGAAGTCGCTGGCCTTGTGCCAACATTTGAAACCAATCTATTACTACCTGGCTGAAACTTACAACTCCGCGACCAAAATTTAAAAAAATCATACTGACTGGGTTTTTAGTAGCAATAATTTTGTCTTGTTTAGATAAAATCTTTTTTTTTTTTCAGTTATTGTTATTTGCTGTGAAATGAAAACAGTGGTAACTATCAGTGTTGTGTAAGAGATATTGAGTCACCCGCAAACTTTTTTAACCAATCCCTAAAAGACTATCTCAAGCAAGCGGAAAGGAAATAAAGTAAAATACAGTGTATTTTTTGAAAGGTGTGAAGTGTGAATTGATGTGGACGGAAGTGTAGTCCATTTGCAACAAAACTGCTTCAGTAATCAGCCATGAATCCGGTGTGTCCCATAGGATTTATGGTTGGTTGTTGGTTTCGTTTTTAATTTACTTTTCCCATAAAAAGGGAATGGGCTGGTCAATTGATTTAGAACATCAATCAGTTTTTCATACCCACCTTTTTTCTTTTCCTTCTTTTTTTTTTCAATTCCCAAATCACGGTTTCTTTCAACACACGCAGCATATATACAATCACATATTTGTATATCTCTCTGAACGTCTTCTAACTCCAGACAACGTTCCTCACTCTTTCTACCCATTCCTATCCCTTTATACGTATATCTCTAACACTGCTTACTCTTATTTCCTTTCTTTTATACATAAACACACAAGTCTGCATTCTCATTATAAACTTAACTCTAGCCTGACTTTTAAGGAGATGTCATTTAAGTGTCTTAATTGTGGAAATTAAACTTTAGGAAATCATAGTACAGACATACAACTGCCAAGTTAAAGTTAGGCTTATAATGAGAATGCAGACATGTGTATTTATACATATAGGAAGGGAAATGAGCGCGAACTGTGTTTGAGAAATACGAACGAGGGATGAGAATGAGTGAAAAGAAAGTGAGAAACGATATCTAGAGAAGAGAACGTTCAGGGATATACAGATGTGATTGCATATATTTTTTTCCATCATGTTGAATCGTTAATCCCAACATATATTTTCCTCTCTCCGTTTTTTTTTTTTTTTTGTTCTCTCTCCATTTTTTTTATTCTCAACTCTTTCTGTCGAAGAGCGTGGGCTCGAAACGTCAAAGACTTTTCTATTTTTCTCGTGAGTCAAACCAATATACCTGCTTGTTGTTCCCTCGCTTGTCTTCGTCTTTTTGTTTTCTGTTAATTTGAACAAGAAGGGGACTGCCTAAATTGAGGTGTGTCTTTGAAGTCTCTGTGACTAATGAGTTGCTAAGTATGAACTTTTTCTAAAAAGAAAAATGTAGCACCTCTAAGGTGGTGCTCCAGCATGGCCGCAGTTAAATGACTAAAACAAGTAAAAGAATAAACGAAATAGTGAGGTGGCAAAGACTGAGTTTGATTAGTTAGAGTATAAGTCGACAGTAGTATACCAGGGAAAGCTAAATCTGTGTTAGTTTCACAGAATTGAAAAACTGAACACACACACACACACACACACACACACACACACACACCACACACACACACACACCACTCACGCACGCACGCATACATGTATGTATGTATGACCAACCAATTCCCCTCTATGGGAAAAGCATACAAAAGAATTTAGAGCACAAACAAACAATCTGTCTCTGCTTAGGTCTTAAGTCTGTTATGAGCCCTAGAACTCGTAAGGTCGAAGCTGAACCCGGTTTCTGTCACGTACAAATGACTGAGATTACAATACTCCCTCACCCACTGGTTAACTTCTCAGCTATTGGTGGAACTCATTTACAGCTGAATGGACTGGAGCAACATGAAATAAAGTATTTTAATCCAGAAGACAACGTGCTACTTGTTCTGGGAATCGAAACCATGATTTTATGCTCGTGAATATAATACTCGAGTCACTAAACCACGCATCTTCACACTGCATCTCTGAGTGACGTTAATATCTGAGTAAAGTTTGGAGCGAAATTGGATGTTGTTTTGAAATTGTGATATTGGAAAGCGTCTTTCAAGAACTTCTTAATCAATGAATGATTCTTTACCAATTATTCGGTCTTTTTAACAATCGAAGTAAAGTCAGATTAAGCAAATTATTTAAAAGATTCGCAACAAGTTTGCGCAAATGATATCCTTGATCCAACTGTTGAAATTTCCAGTATTTTTCAAAGCAAACCTATAAATTGTAAATTTCGGATGCTATCTAACAGTAGCTTAGTTTTTAAGTATTGATGTCGTGTTGATTGACTATGTCAGTGTTTTATATAGTAGGGGACAGTTAGGATTGAAAAGAGGATGGTTAAACTTCTTAAATTTTCCAACACCATAACAAAGAAAGAACTATATGGATGCAAACTACTTTGAATTTTCATTAATAAAAAAAAAAAAGGAAGCGGTAAGAACTTTTGCTAATATTTGGAGGGAGCAACTATCGGTTTGAGAAATTATGCCCTTTCTCAAATTTTCAGGCAATGTTAGAATTTAGAGAAAGACAAAACATGTCAAATTAAATTGAGAAACAGAGGCTAGTAAAACCATAAAGCTTTTTAAGAAAAGACGACTGTCCCGGATTGATCAAAAACAAAATTTCCCTATAAATAATAATATAAGATTTATTGATTATGTGAAGTTAAATTCTTTGACTATATCTAGAAGTATGCCATTCTAATGATTTTTTCATTGATATTGTCTAGTTTTTGATTCACTGTCAAAATTTACCCTCCTTTTTCTCTTCCATATTACCTACATCGGCTTCTGTTTTACTTTTAATAGATATACTTGAGATTCCTCCAAAATCCCGTTGTTGCTGGCATTCTAAATTATGTTAGCTTTCCTTCCTTGGGTCTCTTTCTGACAAATTCATTAATCTAGAAGTTTTTTGTCTTTGATCGTGTATTCCCGTTACGAAACTTTTTATATTAATGAGGAGTAATAACCTAACAAAGGTGAAAGCTACAAATATCAGGAGAAAACTTCTTTTTTTATATATATATGTATGTATTTGTCAGGAAGAGTACTGCCGAAACTGAGGTGCGTCTTTTAAGCCCCTGTGGCTAATAAATTGCTAAGTATCATAAATGTTATACGTTTTCTACATGAAAAAATGTAACACCTCTAAAGAAAAGATAGTGAGGCGCCAAAGATTGAGTTTGATTACAGTTAGGCGTAAGTCGACAGTTGTACACCAGAGAAAGCTAAATTTCTGTTTCACAGAATTGAAACAAGTGAACATACATACACATACATAATATAATGTAACATGATATATATGTGTGTGTGTGTGTGTGTGTGTGTGTGTATATATATATATATATATATATATATATATAGATATATATATATATCTATATATATATATATATAATATATATATATATACATATATATATATATATATATAATATATACATATATATATATATATTATATATATATATATTATATATATATACATACATACATATATATATATATATATATATATATAGAAATATACATATATATATATATATACATATATATATATATAGATAGATATAGATATATACATATACATATGTGTATATATATATACACACACACACACACACACACGGATACATACATATATACATACGCCTATATTATATATACACACTTAATATATTTGTGTGTACAGCGATAACGTTACCTTCGAGATTTCCTATGAAAAGTCGTATTCTTTTGTCAATAATATATTTTTTGCCTTTTAGGAAATTCTCGAGTGGTTTCATTTTGTAGAAGTTTTCTTAACTCTAAATTAATTTACGATAACATCTACTGTAATAAAAAATATATATATAAGCTTATCTTCACTGGTGCCCACTCAAACTTGTGCTTATTTAATCGCGGTTTCATTTTATCTTAGACACTATTTTGTAAATCTATTGAAATTCGAAGTCTGATCCTCTAAGTCTAACGAACCAGATGCTGTCCGAAAAGTTTACTCTATTGTTGATAAAAACTCAGAACATTCCACTTCACTTCTATATATAACTGCCAACTTCATTAAACTAAATCAGTAATACTTTATTTCCTCTTTATTTCAGTTAACTTTCCTTTTTTATGTTTTCATAAATATTTATATATTTAACGTAAAGTGAACTAGCCATCTGAATGTGGCTAGCCACTGGGGGTGGGTATTACTGACGCTTTTAGCCCCAGGAGATCGACGTCTCCAGCTGGCCTTAGACACAATTTCAGTGCCCTTGTGTTATTTGCAAAGGGAGGTCATCCTCCCTCGAAAACCTAAGTGATACATACGGACTATAGTTTCAAGGTTTTTGCCTCTCGTCAACGTATGGTAAACACCGGTTTTCGATGATGAGACCTTTGCAAATAATATTTAACGTTTTTCCCAGCAACCACAGTCACTGATTTAGAAAAACTGTCTGAAAGCATTAATAAATCTCCGAACGAGATGTAAACAGTAACCGCTCGACAACGTAAAGTGTACTAGCCATCTGAATGTGGCTAGCCTCAGAGGCAAAAACCTTGAAACTATAGTCCGTATGTATCACTTAGGTTTTCGAGGGAGGATGACCTCCCTTTGCAAATAACACAAGGGCACTGAAATTGTGTCTAAGGCCAGCTGGAGATGTCGATCTCCTGGGGCTAAAAGCGTCAGTAACACCCACCCCCAGTGGCTAGTCACATTCAGATGGCTAGTACACTTTGCGTTGTCGAGCGGTTACTGTTTACATCTCGTTCGGAGATTTATTAATGCTTATATATTTAGTTATTTATATATAAGTTTGCCAGATTTGGTAAACACAAATACAAAGTATCTTTGCATTTAGATTCAAATGAATTCTAATATATGTACGCGTATCTAAACACGTTGATATTAGTATTAAATAATTTATTTTAACAAAATAATTAAACATAAGCATTTGAGTATCTACTTTTAATTATATTTCGTAGATAACCTAGCTTTTCTTAGCAGGCCTTTGTTTCGTAGAATTTGACTATAAAATCTCTTGCCCTGTTGGTCTAGGTCCTAGTTCGTTGTTAATATCTTCTATTGTAGCTGTATCCAAACTATTTCATTCATTTAGCCATTGAACATTCATTAGCAAAACACGCTCGGCATTAGCATTAGGAGCTCGTATTCAGCACAAATACTGGCATAAAATTCCCAGCAATAAAAATGGTTCTTTTAATTCTGAATGCTTGTTTTTTTCGTGGTATAACTTTTTTTTCAATCTTCAGATTTACATTCTATCTCTTGTTCAAATTACAGCCTCTAACCGAAAAAAAAAATCGTCAATTTTTATCCTCTTCTTATTTAACACTACACTTGTTTTCATGTAGGAAGAATATTTAGTAACAGCCATGTAAAACCATCAAATTCAAGAGATAAAATCTATTTCACAGACAGTCATAGCAAATGCTGTAATAATTATCCACTTCAAGTTGGAATTTAATTTTTTTTTTTTTTGCTCAACGTAATATTGCCACTGTTAAGACAAGCTCTATACAGCCACTTAGAGGGGTAAAACTTTCCTTCGATTCTTTTATATATATATATATATATATATAGAGAGAGAGAGAGAGAGAGAGAGAGAGAGCTAATAAGTTACTTCTTCTAAACTATGAAATACTTCAATGAAACGCGACGACATCACGTTTGAACAGAAAAAGAAATTCCCATGGCCAGAAAAGTGTTGAAAGCCATTGTAGCTTCTATCGTTATTATTTTGTCTTCAAGAAAGTCGTTATTTTTGTAATCGTGGGACCGAGACAGCATACATCGTTTGTACTTTACATTTTCTATATAGCGCTTTATATTAGACTTCCTATCGTATTCAATGTAGAATATACAATTACATGATCTACAATCAACTTCAAAGCATTTTAAAGATTAAATAAATGGCTATTCTAAGGCGGCGAGCTGGCAGAAACGTTAGCACGCCAGGGAAATGCTTAGCAGTATTTCGTCTGCCGCTACATTCCCAATTCAAATTCCGCCGAGGTCGATTAAATAAGTACCAGTTACGCACTGGGGTCAATGTAATCGACTTAATCCCTTTGTCTGTCCTTGTTTGTCCCCTCTATATTTACCCCCTTGTGGGCAATAAAGAAATAAGAAACGTTAGCACGCCGGGCGAAATGCTTAGTGGTATTTCGTCTGCCGCTACGTTGTGTTCAAATTCCGCCGAGGTCGACTTTGCCTTTCATACTTTCGGGGTCGATTAAATAAGTACCAGTTACGCACTGGAGTCGATATAATCGACTTAATAACTATGTCTGTCCTTGTTTGTCCCCTTTGTGTTTAGCCCCTTGTGGGTAATAAAGAAATAGAAATAGGTATTTCGTCTGTCTTGACGTTCTGAGTTCAAATTCCACCAAGGTCGACTTTGCCTTTCATCCTTTCGGGATCGATAAATCAAGTACCAGTTGCATACTGGGGTCGATCTAATCGACTGGCCCCTTCCCTAAAATTTCGGGCCTTGTGCCTAGAGTAGAAAAGAACAGTATCGGTTTAACCAATAAACGACGCACACAGTGAAACCACATACTTCTAACAACACACACGTCGGAAGACTAAAAGTAACCGATAGTCGTTCAGTATAGCAGAAACGTGTCTAATGTGAGGGGTTTGGAGCATCTGAGCAATGAGTATTAAACAGCATATAACGAAAGGAGGAGGAGGATTATATAGCATTTATTTTTATTCATATTATCTAACTGAAAAGATAACGCTTTTCTGAGAAAGCATGTATGAGGTAGAAAGGACAAAAAAAAATGAAAAAGAATTTGTTACATAGAACTATAACACAAACAGATTGTAAGGCAAGGAGAGTGTGTATTTGCAATTCATTTTTAGCTAAGACAGCCGTTGATAATTGTTCGAAAGTCAGAGAAATGTTCACATTGAAATGTTATCATTTAGAAGTACCGAAGAATACATTAGGCATCTCACTGTGTTCGGTAAGAGCTAGATTCGAAGGTCTCGAAGGTCAAACGTTTCTGGAACTTATTGAATGCCCGTGTCTATCGCCAAAAGAACGAGATTTTATATTTCAGATTTGGAGCAAAAAATATCACATTGCATACAGAATGATCTAGATTGTCTTAGAATTATGAAAGGGAATTAGGATTTCCTATAATTTCAAAGATGTCAACTTACAATCTTCATTCGTGGAAACAGGCCGCAGCGCACTTTCACTAACAAGAAATGGACAAGTGCGTCTCATCCAGTCATTGGAAACCATAGGCCAATCGATTCTATATCTAAACTCAAAGTTCCGGGTTCAATTCCTGATATGCCCGTGCAATGTGCACTGATTATATAATATATAAATTTGAGTGTGTGCGAGTTAGTAGTTTAACCGAGTTACTGCAGCAGTAATGATATTGTAGTTACAATACAAGTATTAAAATCTTAATACTTGAATTATATCCAGGGGTGGATGTTTAGATATTCCAAAAATTTAAGTTGACAAAAAGGACCAAAGAAAAACTTTTGATTCATCGTGTCCCCTCTCTTGACTGCAATCTCCAAGCAGAATTCTAGATCTAGTTTCACGTATACACTTGCACTCATTTTTCATCACCCAACCATCTCTAATACAAGTAGAACTTGAAAATGATAACTACTTCATCAGAGAAATAGGGTCCAGCCGGGATCATTTCATGTACATTAACAGACGCTGAACAAATGAATGAAGAATGAGTTCATCACTCTCTGCATTTCTGGAACAAGCCCGATTGACAGTAATTCCACATCTATAGAACTTATCTCGAACCGGAAATGCCTCCCTATATCACTGTCAAGCTTCTCGATTACACTTCCAAGCCTCCTAGTAGCAAAGTTCTCAGGAACACACTTGTTGGCTGGTAATTGTCGACGCGTCTCATGCTCAGCAGTAACTTTGCACAGAGTGCTAGCATAGATGTTCCATCGATAGCATATTCCAACCAGTAGGGGATTGTGAACGCGTTGCAATATTCCAAATATCACAAGCCAATCTACGCTTGATCCAAGACTGCAGCTAAGGAAGAGCGTGCTCCACATTTGGCGATCACAAGGAACCTTTATAAATATTGAACATCAGCGCGTGCCTGTACATTATCAGTAACGGTATTCCAATCTTGGGTTATATATATAGAGAGAGGATTGTCCTCTAAATAAACCTAAGGGAAGGCGTTGGTCAGATGCATCCTGGTGAAAGGCACCACGGACATGCGATAATATATGATATTATAGACTACTCTGTTTATTATATCATATGCAGTATAGTAAAATTGAGGTCTTTCACACACACACACACACATACACACAAACACACACACACTCACACATATATATAGGGAGAATTCACACACACAAAAAAAGACGAAGACAGGTGGTATAGACAACAAACAGATGTATTAGTATAACGCTCGGGAAGTGTAAAAGTTTTTAACGTTTCGAGCCTACGCTCTCCCACAGAAAGGAACACAGAAAGAAAAAAGGAGAGTTACATACACACACACACACACACACAACACACACACACACACATATATATATATATATATATATATATATATATATATATATATATATATATATAATATATATATATATATATATACTCAGTGGTTAAAAAATAAACATCAAAATTGGACAAACAACTTTATCTCATTTCCATATATTCACACCGTTGAACATAAATACATACATATTAAAATACCTGGGCGTTCAGTACATAAAACCCGAAGGTATAAGAATATACATATATACACATATAAAAACGTGTGAAAAACCTGTAAAGAACGATGCATATGAAAGCGTATGAAGAAAATACATGAAGAAAATATGAATATATATATAGCAAGGCAACTAAAAAATTTTAAAATAAGATGGTTAAACTAATAAAGGTAAAAGGAATCCAGAATAATGTCCATCATAAAGAGCCAGAAGGAATTCAAGTCAGGACGTTCATATTTTCTTCATACGCTTTCATACGCAAGTTTTTCACTCGTTTTTATATCGAGGGCGGCTTTGCCTTTCATCCTTTCGGGGTCGATAAATTAAGTACCAGTTAAGCACTGGGGTCGATGTATTCGACTTAATCCGTTTGTCTGTCCTTGTTTGTTTCCTCTATGTTTAGCCCCTTGTGGGTAATAAAGAAATTGGTATTTCATCTGTCTTTACGTTCTGAGTTCAAATTTTCAGACCTTCTGTCTACTATTAAAGGGATTATTATTATTGTTGCTGTTGTATATATTTATGTATATTCAAATAAAAACATATGTAATAAAACCTACCAACGCAAAGGCAAGGAATTGCTACATAGATTATTTTGAGCACAATACTGTTCCGATCGCCTTCATCTCTCTTACTGGAAACTAGTACTTCCAAAAGCGCAAAAAGTATTTATTTATTTATTTATTTACTTTCATTTGGCGAAAAACCCATTTAATAAAAAGACTGAGTTATAACTGAGTGGATAAAATAAAGGGCTGTAAGCGATAGTCAATAATCCAGGATAAATGAAAGAAAAATTCGACTCCAGTAAAGATTCATAGCAGAACATAAAGGGACATAACTAAATACTGTAAGGCCTCCGTCTAAAGCTACCAATAAATGTATTGTGTTTCTGCTGCTCACTTATTGTCAACATAGTCGCTATTGTTGAGCTTATTATTGATGTTTGTTGTTTTTACTTAATACATCATCACTTCTAGGTTTTCCTTCTCCTCTTACTCCATTTAATTATATACAGTAAAAGTAAATCAAAGGATAATTCTATCATATTTCCTTCCCATTTTTTTCCTTTTCTTCTTTGGCTTTCTCTCTATATATCAATACTATTCTTCTTTCTCGTCTCCATCTCATTCTATTTGTATATATTTGTCTTTCCTAATCCATTTTACACCTTGTGTGTGCCTTTTCCGAGACCTTTTATTCTTTGTGACAACCCCTTCACACATCTATTTGTAAAACCGCCACTCAAATCAAATGATTTCTTTAAAAGCAGCCCACCGTCCATTGCTTCCCTGTGGTTGTACTGAATGAAATAATAAAAGCAATGTCAAATCCTGGTCGGAATGAAAATATTAGTTCCCGGACATAAGAAAGTTAATCTTTAGAATGAAAGAAAACTGACCCCATCCCTATACCCCTCTTTCTACTATCCTCGTACCCTTTCTTTATTTATTTATTTCCTTCTTCCGTTCTTTCATCCTTTCTTTCTTTCTCTCTTTCTTCTTTCTAGTTTTCCAATTAGTTTATTTATTTATTTATTTGGTTCAATCTTTCTTGTTTATATTAAAAAGTGTGAATTTGATTTTCTTATTTTGATTTTTTCTTTTGTAAGCAAGCTACGATATTTCTTCTTTTTTTTAAGGAAAACTTTTTCTCTTTCTTTATTCTGATTTCTTTTATTTATTTATTTAGTTAGTTAGTTATTTGTTTGTTTGTTTGTTTGTTTATTTATTTTGGAAAAGGGGAAAGGTTATGAGATGTGTTGACGAAAAGAGAAAACGGCCTTTCTTGAAGATACTGAAAAGGTTATCAGGTTATTTAGACCATGTTTTTTTTTTTAATGGGAAAGCTGAGGGAAAAGTTAGGAACGTCTAGAAACATCTGTTTAAGAATAAAAGTAAAGCTCTTTTTCAAAAAAAAAAAACAGACAAAAAGTAAATAATACAGTAAATACATAAATAAATAAAACAGGAAAAATAGTTAGCTGCTGCTAACATTAAGCCAGTGAAATAAATTTCAAATGTATATCACATGAAAAAAGAAATATCTCACCGCTGATCAACCGTAGTGGTATTTTCTAATAATTAATTTATCTTAGCTGCGGTAATAGAAAGCTTGTTAAGTTAACCCTTTTATGGGTCTTTCCTTTTATGTACGGCTTACATTAAACCATATGTCGATGGATACGACCAATATAAATACACAAACTTAAGAAAATTAGGTGTATCAGAGTGAAAGTTCACTCATACCCAGGAGAAAAAATTCCCACATATTTTAGGATTTTTAAGTATTTGAAGGTTAGCTTTAAAATCGACAATGCTTTAAAAGGTAACCGATCAGTGAATTCCTCACACTTATTGGTTGATTCTTAATCTGAAACTGTGCAGCCATTATGTCTACAGACCAATTAATCTCGCAGTATTTCTTTGTTCGTTAAATATTTTCGAACATTGGAGAAAGTTCTTCTTATGACAATTTGCTAAAGAACATGATCTTTTCAGAACGAGACGGATCGAGTTGAGATAAAGCATTCACCGATATTTGCTTTTATTCTGTTCTTGAGAAAAACCTATTTTCAAGTCAAAACATCGATATAATGTATCATAAAGAATTGCAAATGTACTCTAAACATACCAACGGAATGTTTTCGCGAATAGAGTCAGTACATACAGGAATCATCTTTCCAGTAAGATGTCACAAAAGATTATAAATTGCAAATAAGCCAGACGTAAAGCGTTCAGATATAATTCATCTTCCATGTAAATTGCATTTAGGAACAACACACACACACACACACACACACACACACACAAATACATTACTGATTGTAGCAGCCCGACTTTCTCTTGAACATATATATATATATATATATATTATATGTTATGTATGTATGTATGTATGTATGTATGTATGTATGTATGTATGTATGTATGTGTATACATACTCACGGACATGAACGGCGAATTGTGTCGAACGAATAAGAGAGGAGTGCTCGGTACATTATGTAGAGAGTATATAGTTTATTGAAACAGAAGTTCTCGCCAAATGATTGAGACTGCAGTGCCGTGAAACTTGAGTAGCGAGACAAAAGTACAGTTTGAATGGCTTCAGTGATATATATATATATATATATATATATATATATATATATATATATATATATATATATATGCGCATGCGCATGTGTGTTTGTATACAATACGAGCAAAACGCCCCCGCCCCCGTCCAATGGACGGTGCTGAATCATATCTGCTGAATAAAAAGCAACCATTTTTCTTTTCATTAAAAAATAATTAAGCATGACTTTATTTCAATAAAATTTGTTTTGTTAAACGAAGTTAAGGCAAAAAAAAAAATAAACTTCTTGAGAAACCAAATAGTCTTTCCTTCCTTCATGCCAAGTTTGAACAAAATATCTCTTTTGCATCTTACATTTTGGGTCTCTTGAATATACTGCATTTTGTGGCATTATTTCAAGCCAGCCGGCTTTTTTTGCGCAAACTGCACATGCATTTTCTCGCGTACGCGTAGTATCGATCGCAACAGCTGATGTACTTGCGCGTATAAATGCACGTTCCCACGGTTTTATCGATCGCATTCTCACCTGGAATCGATTTTTGTAATTTTTTCAAGACTTATACACACCCTGATAGCGTCGGTATCTACATATCAAATTTGAGTGCAATCGGATGGAGGATGCCCGAGATCCTAGAAGACACACAGACAGGCAGACAGAACGGATTTTTTATATTAGATATAAGTATGTGTGTGTATATGTGTGTATATGTGTGTATTAGTGAATAAAAGACGCAGTCATGCTCTTCGTGTGTAACGTTCGTCAATTCCATTAAGTAATTATAATAAATATTTGAGAATAAATTGACTTAAGGCAAAGCGATTCTGATTTTATGGGATTACTTCTAGCTTGTTGGGTAACTACGAGAAGGCCAGTTTCATAGTTTACAGATTTTGTGTTCAATAAGTGACAAAAGAAAACTGCACGTTTAAGTTTTATAGTTCAAATACCTGAAAAATTGCATGCAAGTATGAGTGCATACAATATACATAACACGTCCATATATGCATAGACCACAACAAAATCAAGAAATAAATCCGTTCAACTAACTAATCTATCGTTTGTTTAATGCGCTGGTTAAACAATCAATAGGTTGTTTATTAGTCAAAGACCTTTCATCACCAATCGTGATGTTAACAATGATATGCCTCCTCTCTTCAAGGGCTGCCTTAAAAGATTAACCTTTCAAAAATCCCTCACTTTCAAAAAAAAAAAAAGTCCCCCTCCATTTTAGACAGTTTATCGTTCAAGTTCATTGGCAATATTGCATATATATGTACAGGCTTAATTTACGCCTCTCTGTCTACAGCAAGAAATTTTCTTTATGACAAAATACAGTGAATGGCTTTCTTAAGAGCTCGCCTATACCTGAAGCATATTTTAACTGGTAACAAGTTTGTATTTATACACATCACTGCTTAACTCTTTTCCCTATTTAAGGCGAGCCGCCGATTAGCGCAACCTGTCATAGTGCGATGACGGGAATATAATAAGAAAGACCTATACCTCTTTCAGTTCGCAAGTGCTGAAGGAGATAACCACTCTGAAAGGCACATGCATCCACCAGTCTGGTTAGAGAACAGTGCGAACTGACTTGGTGTGCTTACACTTACCTATCTTCTGTAAGAAATTTTCTCCATGACAAAATACAGTTTATGGCTTTTTTACGGGTTCGAATATTCCTCAAGCATATTTGAACTGATTACAAGTTTGTAATTAATATTAAATTCGTTCGATCACTAAAAAATCGCAGAAACCCCTTCCTTCGAGGAATTGTATATATTCTGGAGGACATCTGAAATGAGATAAAGAAGTTTAATCAAGATAAGTGCGGCTTGACATAAAGAATCAAGAGCAATATCTGTCGCACATTAGCACAAGAAAGGGACTCGATTGTTGGCAGCTGGTACAAGAAAAAAATTACCTTACCAATTTCTAACAGTGAATTCTTACTGAGTAAATCGATGTGTCCGCTTGGTACAGATTTGAAAGGTATAGAACCTGAAGAAATCATTACACTCATCAATATTTCTCAATTACTTGTACAAAAATTGCCAAATCCACAGAACCTGGAAATTTGTCAAAATCAAAATAATTTCACAACCAAGTGAAAGAGCTTCATACAAGAGCCATAACAATCAACAATATGGCAATGCCTCACAGATAGATGATAAAGGTAATGAAATTACTTGCAGCTCTGCAGCAGATATATAGTTTATACTGTATAGAAAACTCAATTAAGGGGGGAGGACAGCGCACGCGCATAGTTAGAGGATTTGCATTTAGCCAACATAAAGAAACAAAAATATTAATCTACAAACAATTCATTCGATCCGTCAAGTTGTAAAGCCAGCTTTGTCTAGTTCCCAATTTCTGCAAAGTACACAAAATACCTCACTTCAAATCATCACGTGCTGCACAAAGAGGACTTGCACCACGAAAGAAAAATATTAAAAATCAAAAACCACCATACGGTACTGCAGTGAACTCCAACATTACAAACCCTGCCATTACTTGCGACATCATCCAGAAACAAGCATATCCAAAATACTTTAGAAAATTATAACATTCTCTTAAGAGCGCTTTCTTTCACCCTCAGTGAGTAAAATGCAACTGTCAGTTAGACGGTGGCAAGGAACATCTGGAGCCCTGAAACTCTGCATAGTACCACATAATTCAAACAAGTTATCTATGTACATAGATGTCATCGATGAGGACTAAACTGGAGTGAAACAACAGCATCAGCAACAATTGTAACGACAACAGCAACGACAACAATAACAATAACATTAAAAACAACATAGATTTAACATTTGTCAAGACCACGGTTTAAAGGCGTTTACCAAGAATGTGTCGCATAAGACAAATAACATAGTTTTAGGTTTTATATTTAGCTTTAAAAAAATACATTTGGAAATAATGTTAAAAGTAGATTCCAAAGAAATTAATTCATAAAAGTAT
This sequence comes from Octopus sinensis, assembly GCF_006345805.1. NCBI lineage: Eukaryota > Metazoa > Mollusca > Cephalopoda > Octopoda > Octopodidae > Octopus > Octopus sinensis. The sequence goes on along the minus strand of NC_042997.1, from coordinate 52,526,589 downwards.
ATTTTTATACGATAATGGTAGTTCTGCAATAAAACTGCAGCAATGCTAAGCTACTACATGCAGCCCTTAAGGCCGTAGAACCTATATCTTATACATATATCTAGTCCGATAGAATTTATATTTCACAGTAGATTTGAACTGTTGTTGTAGTCTATGGAATTATTGTTGTTTTGGCCCAAATCAGCCTGAACGAATAGACATGATCTCAAAAGCGTTCTAAACCTTGTTAATTTTGTACTTCTGTATATCTATGATTAAATTTTATGAAGTAATTAAGCTGTAGGGTGTAAGTTGGCAATTTGCTGCTAAATGGTTGCAGAATTCATTATCTCTTAAGAGCGCTTTCTTTCTTTCTCCCTCAGTAAGTAAAATGCAACTGTCAGTTAGACGGTGGCAAAGCACATCTGGAGCCATGAAACTGTGCACAGCACCAAATAGTTCAAACAAGCTATCTATGTACATAGATGTCGTCGATGAGGACTAAAGCACCAGTAACATATATAAGTCAATGCATATAACTGTACACATAACTTTTTCATACATCAAATCATATCATATATGTGAGGTGGGGTGTACATACGTTCTTTTATGTCTATAGTCTTAGAGATTTCCGATTGATAGTAAACCACTTTCTAATTTGGAAACTATTAAAATCCTGTTATTTCTGGGTAGAGTAATTTTCTTTTTGTGCCTTATAATTTAACACACTCACCGGTAAAATTTCCACTTATTAAAACCCACTTATTAAAATCCTATTTCCCAACTACGCATAAAGCCCACTAAATTTTCAAAACCAATAATGTTAAAACAAGAAGTTTTTTCCGTGTTAATTGTAAACAAGGGAAAAATACACACTTCTGTGTGTATATATATATCAAATAGCGGTTCGGCAAAATAGATCGATAGAATAAGTAACGGACTTTACAGAAAATTATAAATATTTGAATCGATTCGTTCGATAAAAAGATAATTCTCTAAGCCTGTGCCCTAGCATGGCCGCAGTCTAATGACTAAAACAGGTAAGATATAAGAGATGCGCGCGCGCGTGTTAATAATATTTCGGCTAAGCCATCATCGGATAGTCTGATGATCGCTTATTAGGCCGAAACTTCGAATTCACTGTCAATACTATTTTTGTTAAAGAATAATAAATATGTACTCTATAAAACTATTGAGTAATACTTCGGTTTAATGTAAAATTGTTTCCTTTAAAACTTGACGCCGCGTTTCTCTCGGCTTTACATTTACTTTGCATTTCCCCTTTTCGAGGTCGATAATTAAGCATCAATTGAGCACTGGGCGCTGATGTAATCGACAAGCCCCTATCTCAAAATTCCATGACCTGGCGGCTATAGTAATAGAAAAAACAACAACATTGTGTGGTGTGTGTGTGTGTGTGTATACATAAGCATATATATATATATTAAAAGGCGGTGCCCCAGCATGGCCACAGTCAACTGACTGAAACAAGTAAAAGAGTATGTGTGTGTGTGTGGCGGGAGATATACGCATATATGTGAATGCTTGTGTAGTAAATGCAGATATGCATATATGCCCAAACGTATGACGGATATTCACCATCAGAATCAGCTTAAACTACAGAGAGCCATGTTAGAGCCGAATATCTGATTTCTTTTCATGTAACAAGGAATTGAAAGTCATGTTCTCATTATGGTATTAATTTTCGCTTTAAATTTTAATCAAAGAAGTAAATTTTAATTAAAATAGAAACATGTGTTGCTAGAATATAATGAGTTGGAGTATAATATTGTTTGATGAGAATCTAATTCTGATACAGCGTCTAATGGAACAAAAAAAATGGTTTCCACTTATGTATTTATCCGATTTGAGTTCATTTAATTATTGTATGTATGTATGTAGGTAGGTAGGAACGTAGGTACATACGTATCTCTCTCTCTCTCTCTCTCTCTATATATATATATATATATATATATATATATATGTATATATATATATATATATATATATATATAATATATATATATATATATATATATATATATATATATATACATACATACACACACACATATCAGTTGAAAAAAGTTGAAACATGGTCTGGTTTGCACGTTTTTTAAAAAATATATTTTATTCAACTGATTAAAACTTTATTCAACTGATATATTATACATACAAAATTGTTAGTTTTAAAGTGGGAATCGCTATTTTTTCATCTTTATGTCCTGTTTGTTCCGGCATTAAAACAACCAGTTCCTCAGACAGCCGGCTCATACCATTTCGCAAGCAACAAGGGGAGGACAGTCAACCAAAACCATCGCGATGCTGTCTCTCTTCTTCTCTCTCTCTCTCTCTCTCTCTCTGTGGAGTTAATAATCTTAATCTTTAGTTAAAGTTTCTCATTAAAACTACATAATAGGCAGAATTGTCGGATTAAGACAGTAGGGTGTTTTCATGGAGATTTGGCTGCTATTTCTACAAGGTCTAGCTACCATGTAGAGGTTTGCCTCGTTGGCTTACACAGGTTAGGGCCTGAAATACTCCAAACGGACGCATAGCATGTTGCTTAGTCAAATTAGCCCATCATTTACTCCACAAATGTTTTGTTGTCAATGCTGCACTTTCCCATATCACCTATTTCAACATAACTGTAATATATATACAAACTATGCCATTTCAATCCCGAGCAACGTCGGGTGTCTCTGCTGGTATATATTTTTATATATATATATATATATATAATATATATATATATATATATATATATATATAATATATATATATATATATATACTAGTATTATGACCCGTCGTTGCCGGGTCATAGTGCTAGTGTATGTATATATGTGTATATATATGTGTACATATTACATCTACATCTATATATATACATCTACACATAAAATACAAAGTTATATCTTGATATCGCTAGTGATAACAATACTCAAAATATATAACAGACTGGAATTGTAGGCCCGTCTCTTGCAATTTCGATCAATTGTATCTTGTTCTCCCTCTTGTATAGAAGTGTGGCTACAATCCAGCCTACAACTACTTCTGGGGGGACATTTTAAATTTTTTTCCGGGACGTCCTACGTTCCAGATATAAAGGTAAAAATAAAATATTTCCACTTTGCAAGGTTCGAGTCGAGTACTCCCTTTCACGCTCCGTTGACTCGAACCTTGCTTCTATTGTGGCGAATTTACCGCCTCTGGTTAGATATCTTTCATAGTCGCACCAAGACACTTTTCGATGGTGCTTTCCTCCAGGTGTTCAAATCTTTTTTTCTCTACATTGTATACTTTATAGACAATAGTCTTTTCTTTAATTTAATTTTTTATTTCGTTTGGTGGTGTTATCCTAGATTCACCGTCTTTGTCGGTGATCAATCCGTATTTCTTCCAATTTAATTTTAATGAGTTCACTCCCGCCGACGGCTGCAGCGAAATTCATTTTTGGACTTTCTTCTATCGAAGGCATTCTAACAAAATTGCTTCCGTGTAAACGGTGAAAATATTGTCAGTTTCCCCAAACAGGGACACAATTCAATTTTTAAACAATAACCAAAGCTCCTTCTCCCAAAGGGGGAGGGTTACAGTTTACAATTATTTAACAAATGCAACACAACAACGTAGTCCTTTATGTATAGGAAATAAACCAACAGCAGTACTCAGTAGAAGCGGTTGTTCGAGAAAACAGACATTACATACAGCTAAACTTCATATAGATACTTAATGCTAGCTAATTAGCAGATAATCTATTGTAAAAGCCGTAGTAAACGGTATGTGCACACCTCCATCTGGACTATTCCATTTCTGCACGCTAATTTTATTTTTAATTTATTTCCATTCATGTGAAACCACTTATTCATGTTCAAGTCATTGATGCAATTTTATACCAATTGCTATTTTTACATTTGTTATGTTACGATTGTATTGTACTTTAGTTTGATTTTAATTTTTAGTTACCACATATAATTCAATAGTTATTATTATCTCTAATTTTTATTGTTAAAGTGAAAGTATCTGACATAAAATAGAGAAATGTTTTTGTTTCACTTTTAACACGTAATACTGAAATAGTGGAGAAGATATGATATTGCTATGGGCTCGCCCTAGGCAAGAAGTTGAACATTGTTTTGCCCATAAAACTACATGGACCCTAAGTAAGGCATGTGTAAAATTTGAATGAAATTGGTTGTGTAGTTCTCAAGTTTTAGGGAAACACACAGACAGACAGACAGGCAGACAGACAGACAGACACACATTCTCAGTTTTATATATATACTAGCATTATGACCCGTTGTTGCCGGGTCATAGTACTAGTGCATGTATATATGTGTATATATATGTGTACATATTACATCTACATCTATATATATACATCTACACATAAAATACAAAATACAAAGTTATATCTTGATATCGCTAGTGATAACAATACTTAAAATATATAACAGACTGGAATTGTAGGCCCGTCTCTTGCAATTTCGATCAATTGTATCTTGTTCTCCCTCTTGTATAGAAGTGTGGCTACAATCCAGCCTACCTCTAATTCTGAGGGGGGGGGACATTTTAAATTTTTATCCGGGACGTCCTACGTTCCAGATATAAGGGTAAAAATAAAATATTTCCACTTTGCAAGGTTCGAGTCGAGTACTCCCTTTCACGCTCCGTTGACTCGAACCTTGCTTCTATTGTGGAGAATTTACCGCCTCTGGTTAGATATCTTTCATAGTCGCACCAAGACACTTTTCGATGGTGCTTTCCTCCAGGTGTTCAAATCTTTTTTTTCTTCTCTACATTGTATTCTTTATAGACAATAGTCTTTTCTTTAATTTAATTTTTTTATTTCGTTTGGTGGTGTTATCCTAGATTCACCGTCTTTGTCGGTGATCAATCCGTATTTCTTCCATTTTAATTTCAATGAGTTCGCGCCCGCCGACGGCTGCAGCGAAATTCATTTTTGGACTTGCTTCTATTGAAGGCATTCTAACAAAAATGCTTCCGTGTAAACGGTGAGAATATTGTCAGTTTCCCCAAACAGGGACACAATTCAATTTTTAAAGGGGGAGGGTTACAGTTTACAATTATTTAACAAATGCAACACAACAACGTAATCCTTTACGAGGAACCAACAGACGTGATAACAATAGTTTAACAGTAATAATAATAACAACAAACCTTACGATGAATCAGAAAGCAGTAAGCAGTTGAAGCTTTAGTCATTTATGTATAAGAAATAAACCAACAGCAGTACTCTGTTCGAGAAAACAGATATTACATACAGCCAAACTTCATATAGATATTTAATGTTAGCTAATTAGCAGATAATCTAATGTAAAAGCACAGCTCCATCTGGACGATTCCATTTCTGCACGCTAATTTTATTTTAAATTTATTCCCATTCATGTGAAACCACTTATTCAAGTTCAAGTCATTGATGCAATTTTATACCAATTGCTATTTTTACATTTGTTATGTTACGATTATATTATAATTTAGTTTGATTTTAATTATTACTTACTACATATAATTCAATAGTTATTATTATTTTTATTGTTAAAGTGAAAGTATCTGACATAAAATAGAGAAATGTTTTTGTTTCACTTTTAACACGTAATACTGAAATAGTGGAGAAGATATGATATTGCTATCGACTCGCTCTTGGCAAGAAGTCGAACATATTTTTCTGCCGATGACACTCCCCGGACCCTAAGTAAGGCATGTGTAAAATTTGAATGAAATTGGTTGTGTAGTTCTCAAGTTTTAGGGAAACACACTGACAGACAGACACACATTCTCAGTTTTATTTATATATATAATATATATATATATATATATATATATATATATATATATATATATATATATATATATATATGTTTCTTTATTAGCCACACAGGGCTGCACACAGATAGAACAAATTACAAGGTAGAGCTTTTCTTTTGAAGGTTTAAAAAAAAAAAAAAGGAGGGGGAGTTTCGATCAAAAGGGATCGTAAAAGAGAGAAAGAGGACAAAAAAAGGGGGGTTAAAAATAAGGGGGAGAGGAAAAAAAAATATATATATAGATAGATAGATAGATAGGTAGATAGATAGATAGATTCTTTTATTCTTTTACTCTTTTGTTTCAGTCATTTGATTGCGGGCATGCTGGAGCACCACCTTTTAGCCGAACAAGTCGACCCCAGGACTTATTCTTCATAAGCCTAGTATTTATTTTATAGGTCTCTTTTGCTGAACCGGTAAGTTACGGGGACGTAAACACACCAACAACGGTTGTCAAGTGATGGTGGGGGACAAACACAGACATACAAACATATATATATATATATATATATATTATATATATTATATATATATTATATATATTATATATATATATATAAGACAGGCCTCTTTCAGTTTCCGTCTACCAAATCCACTCAAGGCTTTTACCCAAGGTGCCACGCAGTGGGACTGAACCCGGAACCATGTATATATATATATATATATACATACGTACACACATACATACATACTACATACATACATACATACATACATACATACATACATACATACATGCATACATGCATACATACATACATACATACATACATACATACATACATACATACATACATACATACACACACACGTATATTGTACGATACAAACAAGGAGTTGATAATTTTTCGAACGCAGTATTGCCGTTAGAACAGCAGAAATAATGAATAAATACCTTTACAAGGTGGAAAAAGTTGCCAACAAACAGCCATGGTTTGTTCAATAAGCTATTTAACGTCTAAATCGACGGTTGAAACTGTCAGCAGGCCGTTTAGCTTAATGGTAAAGCGCACAGCTTCTGTACCTGCTCAATTCTGGATCACATCTGTGAAGTGTGTGTGTGTGTGTGTGTGCGCGTGTGTGCGTGTGTGTGTGTGTGTGTGTGTGTGTGTGTGTGTGTGTGTGTGTGTGTGTGTGTGTGGTATACATATATAAATGCAAGTATATACTGAATATTATAAATATGCACATATATGCATATATACATATCTACCTATCGATATATGCACACACAGTCACACGCATATAGATAGATAGCTACATACAACACACACACACAAATACATATATTTAGATGTACACTTATACACATACATACATATATACATACGTAAATGCATCCTTACATAGAATCAAATGTACATACATAGATGTGTGTGTGTGTGCATGTGAATGTATATGTATAATGCTATTAAGTCAAAGGGCAAATATTTGTTTTATAACTTTCGTGTAAAGTTCGTTTAAAATACGCAAAAATGTCGACAATAATCACAGTTTCAAAGGACCAACAGGTCAAATAACGTCTGCTAATAGCGGCGCCCTAAACGTCTAATATAAATATCTCTGTCTTATTATTTTCGGGGTGTTTGTCTCGTGAGAGATTCTCGAGAAGGAAAACATGATACGCTTACTAGTTCTCTGCCACTCACTTCACAAAGTATCTAGACTATGTATGCAATGTTTACATTTACTCTCATCAACGTCTTAACTTTGAAGGAGGCAAAAGTATAACAGTAGAAGCCAAATAAATAAACAGCTTCAACCTTTCGTATGAACAGAGCCCAATTAAATAAGATACACATTCAGGAGTGAAGTCAGAGGTTTTTCATCAACAAATATTTACTTCGGTCGGCATGGTCAGACGATTAAAAGAATTCGTATCGTTTATTCAGTTGACTAGAACATTCTAGAAATGTCATCATCGAACCCAAGAATTAACAGATTTATGAATTCGGCAAGAATGAAAGCGTCCATTTAACGATGTCAATGGGCGACTTAATAAACGACTAAGTAAAAAAAATTTGACGTTGAGAGAAGAAAAAAGTTCAGTATGAATGTGTTACCTATTTTTTTCTCTTTATAAATAAATGTACGATATTGTAGCTATGTAGTTCTAGCATTACGTCATAGAACCAAGACATTCAAATCATATTAGAATGTCAGATTTTGGTTATTGTTTTGCGTTTTTTTTAGCCTATGTCAAAACTGATTAAGCAAAGCGTTTCAGCTACAACTACCCCTTCTACATTTTAGGCTCACTTTCCTTGTTAAGCCGATAGATCAGAGATTAAGCTCCTATTTCTAGCAGGTCGAGTGACTAATTGACTCGAGGAACTTGATCTTAGAATGAAGAGAGGCAAAATTAGATTCCGTAAGGCCATCATTTTTTTCTAAATATACCATTCTTCTGATATAATATTCTTTTCAATTTTAGCACAAGGTTAGCAATTTTAAGGAGGAGGAGGACAAGTCGATTACATTGACCTCAGTACTTGACGAATACTTTATTTTATCGACCCTGAAAGGAAGAAAAGCAAAGTGACTTAGTGGACTTTGAACTCAGAATGTGAACTTGAAAGAAATACCTATTTTTTTACTACCCACTAGGGGCTAAACACACAGGGGACAAACAAGGACAGACAAACGGATTAAGTCGATTACATCGACCACAGTGCGTAACTGGTACTTAATTTATCGACCCCGAAAAGATGAAAGGCAAAGTCGACCACGGCGGAATTTGAACTCAGAACGTAACGGCAGACGAAATACCGCTAAGCATTTCATCCGACGTGGTAACGATTCTGCTAGCTTGCCACTTTTTCTTCTGAAATATTGGTTTCAAATTTTGCCACAAAGCCAGCAATTTCGGAGGTGGGAGTATTGTCGATTACATTGACACCAGCGCTCAACTGGCACTTATTTTAGCAAGAAAATGTAAAGTCAACCTCTGCGGAATTTGAACTCAGAACGTAAAGACCAACGAAATACCGTTTAGCATTTTACCCGGTATGTTAATGATTCTGCCAGCTCACTGTCTAACTTTTTCTTGATATATTAAAAGGCAAATTGAAATTAGGACTTCACAAACTACGATAAGTTCGATACACCATCGTTGCACTGCCGAGAAATTGCGATATATCACTTGAGCTTTTACAGCCAAACTCTTTCACTGTTTGAATGCTTTCAGCCATTGTACTGTGGCTATACATCCAATCGGTGAAAATTTCCATATTTCATGTTATAACAAGCTCTTTCTTCTAGCTTAGCTGAACTCGATTTTAATTAATAATAATAATAATAATAATAATAATAAAAATAATAATAATAATAATAATGGCCTCCTCTTTCATTTATGAAACCAGTAACCATTTATAAAACATAGAGACAAGCGCCGTAGAGTAAGAGATAACTTCTCAATGATATGGAACCATGAGTTAATTCCAATTTCCAGTTTAACACCATAAAATTCCTTAGGAAAAGATTTGACTGTCCAGACTCCATCTTTTTCCTAAATATGCTCGTCAGAAAAGGCATGCGTGCTACACAGCATTCTATTTCAAGCGAAATGAATTGGTCTCCGCCGGAAATCGAAATTCGTTTCGCCGTATTTTACAGCGTCCATCAAATGACTCTTTCGATTAAATATTGATTTCTAACACTGACTCAAGCTGCGTATTTTGGTAGTGGTACTCAAGGAATAGCAGCATCGATTAAATTAACTAAGTATTTCTTAATCAACACTGAATAAGTGAAAGGTAAAGTTGACTCCGATAGGATTTGATTTCTTCTTCTTCTTCTTCTTCTTCTTCTTCTTCTTCTTCTTCTTCTTCTTCTTCTTCTTCTTCTTCTTCTTCTTCTTCTTCTTCTTCTTCTTCTCTTCTTCTTCTTCTTCTTCTTCTTCTTCTTTTCTTCTCTTCTTCTCTTCTTCTTCTTCTTCTTCTTCTTCTTCTCTTCTTCTTTCTTCTTCTTCTCTTCTTCTCTTCTTCTTCTTCTTCTTCTTCTTCTTCTTCTTCTTCTTCTTCTTCTTCTTCTCTTCTTCTTCTTCTTCTGCTTCTTCTTCTTCTTCTTCTTCTTCTCTTCTTCTTCTTCTTCTTCTTCTTCTCTTCTTCTTCTTCTTCTTCTTCTTCTTTTCTTCTTTCTTCTTCTTCTTCTTCTTCTTCTTCTCTTCTTCTTCTCTTCTCTTCTTCTTCTGTTCTCTTCTTCTTCTTCTTCTTCTTCTTCTTCTTCTTCTTCTTCTTCTTTCTTCTTCTCTTCTTCTTCCCTTTTCTCTTCTTCTTTCTTCTTCTTCTTCTTCTTCTTTCTTCTCTTCTTCTTCTTCTTCTTCTTCTTCTTCTTCTTCTTTCTTCTTCTTCTTCTTCTTCCTTCTTCTTCTTCTTCTTCTTCCTTCTTATCTTCTTCTTCTCTTTTAGTTTCATCATTTTACATTACCATCTTAAAATAGTTTAAAATGTTAATTATACTATACTTTCTTACTAGTATCATTTATTTATAATTTATTACGTAACATTTATGCGAGGTTTTGTCACATACATATGTATATGTAAGAGAGGGAGAGAGAGAGAGAGAGAGAGGAGAGGAGGAGAGAGAGAGAGAGAGAGAGAGAGAGAGAGAGAGAGAGAGAGAAGCCAATTGTCCAAATCTTCAAAGAACTTAAAATAATTCAAGATAAACTGAAGCAGAGTCATTTCATTTTTGCTGCCAGTCAACTTTAAAATAATGCTTTTTTTTTTTAAATATAAAAAAATACGTTTGAATGGAATTTGCTATATTCAGTTTTAATAAGATCTTTTACTTGAAACAGTGACCAAGCTGGAAACTGACACCAAATATGTCCCATAAAATTCTAATAATTTCCTGCAATATTCAAACACGTTGGTCGGTAATAAAATATATAAAATATGGTTGTAGATGATAAAGAAGTAAAACTGGTCGGATAATTTCCAGCTATAAGCTTAAGGATAAATAAAACACTATTTTGCCTTTTGTCAAGTTACGATTACTCATAAAATCGGTATATGTTCCCGATCACCGCTAGTTAGACAAGGTCTTCTTGAATAGCCATCCACTCCTAAGGTGAAGTCAGTGCTTATACATTTAATGTGGCGAGCATGATTCAATATTGTACCTTTATCGAGGTGAGGTAAATATTTCTGAACAATGATTAAGTCAACAAAACAAAGACAAAATAAAACAATGGATTCACGTAACGAGCTCCCATGCCATTAGAATTAGAAATAATGTAATGAGGGAAACGATAATCTAATCTTTGGCTAGTACGGTAACATCTCTGAACGTGGTCTCTTCCGGTCTCTTGGATACCATTACACAGCTACACAAGTCCATCTGTTGTCTGTGAAACTTGTGACATGTCCGGCCCAGCGGAAATTGTTTTCGGTATTCCGTGATTACAGCGTTCACTCCACTCCGTTCTCCAATTAGCTAATTTCGGATATTCCGAGCGTAGATATTTTTCATGGCCCTTTGTGTTGCAGACAGTCGTTGTTCTTCCTTCCTCGGAGTAGCTCACGTCTCAGTCCGGAATAAGAGTGCAGGTAGAACAATGCTATTGAAGTGATTGATACACAGAGCCTTATCCAGCTGTGCATTGAGCACATCTTCAATTGAGGCAAACACCTTCCACCTTGATTTTGCTTTGCGCGAAATTTCATCGTTCATGTTTCGGCATATATTTACTGTCTGTCCTAAATAGACGTACACGTTCACCTCTTCCTACAATTATCTGGCCTTGTGTAACGGTTTCGGACCACATTTGTTTACATTCGGTTTATTTTAAGTCTTACTGTTGAACCCTGAGCACCTAGCTTTGTCAGCATCATCTGCAGCTGATCTGAAGTTTTTGCACTGAACACGATGTCGTCCGCAAATTGGAAATGTGTTTGTAGCATGTCATTGATTTTGGTTCCACCGTGTTACTGATGGACTATTTCGAGACATACGATGAAGAATTTTGGCAAGATGGTATCTCCTTGTCTGATGACACCCTTCCCGACTGGGACTTTTACGGGTGGTAATCGATGGTACATCCTGAGTTCGCCTCACCGAAAAGTCCCAGGAGACTTCAGCTCCGCATACACAGCGGCGTGTTGAAGGCTCCTCTTGAACTCTGCGAAGGTGTTACAAAGGGGCAGCCTATATAGTTTTGTTCACTTGAGAAGTTAGAAGCTGTAATTCTTTCGAAAACCTATTCCCTCCCTCGGCTGGTAATCGTCGGCATATTTCGACAGCCTGGTGAATATGATCTTTGTAAACAGTGTACAGAGATGAGATACGTGACATATGAGGCGACTGTCTCTCAGGTTTTTCCAATCACCTTTCTTATAAAGCAAAATATTATGTGACAACTTCCACAGAGTATTTTCCTTCTTTTAAATATCGAATTTAGAATGTAGAACGAGAATTTTCTACAGCTGCTCTTCTCTATAATATTTCTGTTGTTATACCATCTCCTTCTGGGTTTTATCCTTTCTTCATCAGATTTAGCGTATTCGCAATTTCAGTGGTGGTACTTCGTCTAACACTTGCGTATCTGATTAATTTAAAACGATTGCTCACTGTGAGCCTGTCTTTTGTTCTTGAACACCACCGTCACCGATTTATATCGGACCTTCTCTCTGTTTCATCTCTTTAGTCTTTTCTTCTCTTCTGCGACCCACAGCAGCTTCTCAATCTATAGTTACCAAAGTTTCTTTCCAGGTATCATCGTATTGTCGAGCAAAGAGCGGAATACTATGTGTGTGTGTGTGTGTGCGCGCGTGCACACACGCGCGCGTACTTATACACACACTGACACACAGGAAAAATATGTATGTAGACTGATTCTCTAGAGCAGTGGTTTTCAACCAGGGTTCCGCCAGTACAGTCCAGGGGTTCCGCAAGAAGTTACAAAACTGCTAAAATCGGCAGTAATTTTTAATTCTCCTGTGCAGATATGTGTGCATAAGACTATTAAATTATTGCACAGGGGTTCCTCGAGCCAGTGGAATGTTTCCTTGGGGTTCCGCTCCAGCAAAAATGTTGAAAAGCACTGCTCTAGAGTAAAGTTCAAACGATATAATTTCAAAGACGGAATACGAACTCAGGTTTCCAAGATTGAAAAAGAGACTTACAACATACTTGACTTACATCTTTCTAGAAGAAAAAGCATCCGCTTTTCATATTCAAAGAGCGAGGAAAAATATAGTAGATTCTAAATGGATAGACGTTCTGAAATGCAGACGTTGGATTAGCAATGTTCGTTAGAGGGAGAGGAAGGGGAGTGGAGAAGGAGGAAATATTGTGTGTGTATGTGTATATATATGTATATGATGACCTAACATTTCAATATTTTGGGCGGTACAAGTTTTCTTTTGATGTAAAGTAATATCGGATACATTCATTTATTGGGATTAAAATATATTAGACTATTAGATATGAGTATATATATGTAGGCGTGCATGAATACAGGTATGTATGTGTATGCACGCGCGCGTGTGTGTATAGTTTATATTTGGCTTCCGTAGCTTTTCTTTCTGCGTTTCCTCTTCAGATTTAAGAAGAAAATGTGACCTTATTTGCTCGAGATATCAAACAGTTTCCTTAGAATATTATATATAACACTTCCATCAATATAGTCTATCGCAACTCGAACGTTTTTTTCTTCTTCTTTCTGTTTTAGACACGCATATATTCATACGTGTGTGTGTGTGTGTGTGTGGTGTGTGTGTGTGTGTAGATATATATATATATATATATATATATATGTGTGTGTGTGTGATGTGTGTATGTGGGTGTATTCGCCTTAATACTTGCTTGAGTAAAAATATGGAAAGATGATTTTTTTAACATGAAAGCTACAATCCATTCAGCTGGTTTCACTTAAAAGAAGAATTTCGAACTGCTTTTTTTTTTTTAAATCTGTTTTTCCTCCTCCTTATTACAATTTATTTCTGCTTCTACTTCTAAAATAACTTCTTCCTCTATAATCTACAGCATTTGCCAAGGAGCTTACTAACTTCAAAGAGCTTACGTAATATATTAAACCTCGGATCGCAGCTGTATGATACGATAACATTTACGCTTCGCTTTTACAGTTTCTTGTAAAACTTTTGCTATAAAAAATAAAAATAACTTTCAAACATCAATGCACAGATAAATTAACTGAAAATAAAAAAGAAATAAAACTTTGATCAAATTTCTTTTACAGCTTTTCAGAAATCAGCCAAGGTGAAGTCGACATTTAGAGTTTAGTAATGTCAACGAGATGTCTCTGTAGTTATGGCCTGGAATTCAATTTAATTCCAGTTAGATGTTAAAAACTTTCATTTATATATAATGTTTTGTGGCGACTTGAAAGCTTAAAAAAATGTAAAACTATATATCATTGACTCATGTGTGCGGCTGCTCAAACACTGTTTTCTCATTTTTACGCACGCACGGACACACACACACACGCACACACACACACACACATACACACATACACACACACACACACACACACATACCCGTGCGCACACACATGCACACATACACACACATATGTATCCATGTTACACATGCGCACATACAATGCTAGAGGAAAAGTTGCAAATAACGCACCAATGATTTTATTTCATAAAGCCTGGCTTGGATGTTAATGGCCTGTAACAAGGTTACAGTAGCGCTATGGTAATATTATAATTTATATCAAATGATAGCTGAATGGTAATGCATTTTATCTTCAATAACCGAATATCGGTTTGAATTCCCACCTATCAAGTCGTGTGGATTCACCGTTTATCAGGGGTCATGGACAATGTTCGAATACAAAAAAAAAAAAAATTCCATCGTGGTTCTCATCAAATTCAGTTTTCAGTTTTAATGTCAAAACAATATGGGATTTTATAAATGAAATAAGTTTGTGTTAACATGTGGTTTTCGTTTTTTAGACATTTTTTATAGACTTCCACTTAGCAGAAGGATGTTATATGATATGTAGTTCTACCTCGCTGATTGGCACAAATTAAACTGCTATTGCTGTAGTCTGTATTAACGATATTATTGAACAAGTTTGCTCCATCTTGCAAGAGAGGAAACCATGTATCTGTGGCTAATCAAGCGAATGGTCAACGTTTTGATGCAATGTAGGATTTACGTGTCTGTTACAGAAATACCATCTAGCATTTGTAGATATTTTGAGCGCTTTAGTTATGTGTTGTTCAAGACTTGAGAAGATGAGGTGAACTGTTTCTCTGATATGCATAAACATTGTATCTTTGAGCAATTAGAAGAGATTAAGTTGTTGTGCCTTCGTTTCAGAATGTGTTCAATGCTATATCTCGTGGGTAAGGCGGTGAGCTGGCAGAAACGTTAGCACGTCGGGCAAAATGCTAAGCGGTATTTCGTCTGCCGCTACGTGCTGAGTTCAAATTCCGCCGAGGTTGACTTTGCCTTTCATTCTTTCGGGGTTGATTAAATAAGTACCAGTTGCGCACTGGGGTCGACTTAATCTGTTTGTCTGTCCTTGTTTGTCCCCTCTGTGTTTATCCCCTTGTGGTTAGTAAAGAAATAGCTATATCTCGTGGGAACTGCAAGTAACTGGGGAGAGGGGGAAGGGAGGGAGAGAGAGATAGAGACTGAAAAGTTTGATGACAATTTGGGCTTACTCTGAGGTGTACTGTTTGCGGATAATGGAAGGGACATTTTAAAGGCCGTAGACTCACTAATTTGAAACGACCGAGGGTATTTGTGTATTTGGTGTGTGTGTTTGCATGGCGGTGAACTTAATGGAGTAGGAGATAGTTTTGAGAAGATTTACTGTGTCTGGTATGGAATTGGATGAAAAGTGGGCAGTAAATGCCGAGGCTTTCTTCGTGGTCAGTACAGCTCATTGACCCATCATGTTTGGGTAGTGGTGGAAAAGAGATTTCTGTAAAGTTGTTAGAGCTTTTTTAACAAGAGATCAAAATAATTTAGCTGCAGTACTGGATGCAGGTTAGGTTAAAGGAATTGCGAGTCATGGAGAGATTCTTCGTGGTTTGGATGATGGTCTTGTAAAAGTTACGGTGTTGGGTAAGAGGCATCCGTTTTGTAGGATGGGTAATTTTCTTTATGCATTGTAGACCGCCGGTTTCTTTTTCTTCTTTTCGATCTGCTGCAGTGTAGCTATGAGTGAACCACTCAGGGATTTGAAAAGAGCTCTTGTTGTGTGTGCTTTGTGAGGGAGTATGTTTAATATGACGGTTTTAGTTACACATGCAGCTGTTTCTGATGGTCAGAAGTGAAGTACATGTACGCTCAAGGATAGTTAGCACAGAACTGTTCAATGTATGTCCACTCTGCTTGCTCGAAATTCTACTGGGTTCGTGAGGGAGGTGGAGGTATTGCGTACCATATGGATATATGTTGGATAGTCGCGATAGGGTAGGTACTGGACGATCCAATATAGGAGTGTATATGGTAGTGATCTGGTAGAGGTTGGGATTGAAGGTGAGAACAAGATCAAGAATGTTTGGAATGTATGTCTGTCAGGAATGCGTGTAGGAGGGCGAAATTATTTGATGTAAAGAGTTGAGGATTGCAAAAGATTCCGTACACTTGATTGACTGGTATATTAGCAATAACACACAGTAATCGTTTCTTTCTTTTTTTTTTCTTTTATCTTTCTTTTTTCTCTTTTTTCTTTTGTTTTTTTGCTTGCACGTTAAAGCATTGCATTTTAAGGTGGTATGGTGAAGCGAGTGTAAAACATTTCGTGGAGTGAAACCGCGTTGCCGTCTCAGCTCGGTGAGGGGTTGTCGCTTGTTCTTCAACGTTTGCAATTAACACTGAATTAACGTTGACAGTGCGATTAGGGTGTGTCAAATGCTGTCCAGCAAAAGGTAAACCCCACTTCTCAGCGAATTTTCCCCAACTGCTGGTTAAAGCCAATTTATATCATCATGTTTGTTATGCTTCAAATAAAAACGAGGACGTTTCCCATAGTTTTAGACTCGTCTATAAAACGTACATTGAAGCAGGTGATGTTACACTTAATGACAAACGCAAAAAAATAAGAAGGAAAAAGAAAATTATCGATGAATTGAAATTAGCCGCCTTGAGAGACAAAGAAAGCAAGAACCTAACAGCAGTTGATAGTGATATACACAAGGGAAAGAAGTAATTTGAAGAAATTAAAAATTAATAGAAAAAACATATTAATGACTATCTTTTAAATAAATCATGATTTCAGACATCAGTACTAAGTCACAATTTAAAACGAACATCAGTGATTGGGTGTTTGCTATTTGATCAACCCGCAAAGGATGAAGGGCAATACAAGGCCTGACAAGATTCGAACATAAAACGAAAAGGGACACAACTAACTGCTATAAGCAGAGCAAATTGGAATCGTAATCAACTTTCACTTTGCTCAGTTATGTGAAGTCATATAGTGGGGCTACATATTGATAATGTTGCTATAAACAGATGTCAACATTAGGTAAGTTAATTTAAAGCCAATTAATCTATGCCTAATCTAGCCTATTTTCGTCAACGTCAATAATATCCTACACGCGGACATATGCATATTGTGATACGTTAAATATTCAGCTTAGATGATTTCAATTGTCAGTCGGAACTGCGTCACTAATGTCATTAATACCCTTGACAAAAATATATAAAAACAGAGCTTCAAAGGTTCCGATTTCTTTATAAATCTTTGGTGTCCTACTTATTTGATAGATTATATGTTAACTGACTTTGCTATGTATTTACGTTTTTACATACGTATTTATAGATGTACGGGTATTAGCGTATGAATGCGCGCACTAGCGTGTGTATACACATCTGTGTGTGTGAATACATACATACATATATATAGAGAGAGAGAGAAAGTGGGGAGAGGTTATACAAAGGGAAATACAACTACCGTAAATCCTCGAGTATAATCCGCATTTCCCTCCCCCAAATTTAAAGGTCAAAATCCCTAGTGCGTACTATATACGAGGTTAAAAATGAAAAAACATTTTCTAAGCAATGTCCGAGTCTCTATTTGCTGTCCGGCAATGTTTATTCAGACGCATTTTGTGGTGTTGGGCGCGAAAATACCTTATGCTAAGCCTGAAAGCAATGACGTCATAAAAGAATCATCCATATCTTGCAGTAAGCAACATTTATTAAAATAAAAGTATTCAGAACACAGAATAACATTTAACAAAAACAATTTGCAAACATATTTACATTCCCATATAACAGTTAAGAACATCACCATTATTGTATTACGCATGCGCGGAAGTGTTTCTTGACTAGATGCTGCTGGCTTAATTACGCACGACTCAAGTTAGAGAAAAGGTGCGTATTATACACAAGGTTTAGGTTTTTCAGAGGTACAGCCCCCTAAAAATCCCTTGCGTATTATACTCAAGGGTGGACTATACTCGAGGATTTACGGTAAGTTAAAAACCGAGATCAATATTAAAATAAATATATGGATTATACCAAACTGGTTCATAAACAGTGCAGCACAATGGACATCTAGGTACACTGTCGCTTCTCAAAAATGTAATTTAAGGTTTTAGAAAATCTATGCTAATACTTGGGTACCTGAAAGTCCCAGATTCTCAAGCGAAAGCTCAAAGTCAACGCTGCTGACAGAAACGGTCCCAATCCTCTCCGCGAGTGAAAGTGGAGAGAAGTGGAATGGCAGATCTTCTAACCAATTGTCAGTGATAACTCTGTGTGTATGTGTGTGTGCGTGTGTGTGTGTGTGTGTGTGCTTGTGTGTCGCAAGGTTCACAGGCAGCAGGTGGACCTGTGCAGTTGCCAAGTGGTATCCAAGAGATAGGAAAAGGCTATTTCGGAAGGGCTCCACGATGACAAGAAGACGACTAGGTAAATGCTTTTGGGGCAAAACGAAAAAGAATGGCGCAGGAAAGGATTGGAAGCGCATTGTGACTATCGATGTCTAAACATCTGATAGTCCGGTTGATACAGTGATACAATGATATATATTTGTGTGAGTGTGTGTGCGTACATGCGTGTGTATGTGCGCGCGAGTGTATGTGTGTGTTTGTGCATGTGTGTCTTTATTTATGTATGCATATAGATATACTAGAGGCGACTTCTGATATTCAAACCCTGGTACCTAATTTTAAAAATAAAAGCTTATAACTGAAGTAGGATACATATATCATGTATATCTACATATATGTACATATATCGTGTATGTACAATCTTTCCAGCTGTCTCTCATAAAGATAAGACTTATTTCATAAAATCGGGTTTGTTATTTACCTTCATTTGTATATGATGTGTTCCATGTCTTACAGTTTTGCAGAGAACAACACTGATGTTATATACATATTTACATATATTTACATATTTACATATACACATTTACACACTCGCGAGCGCAGTAATGAGAAATTATGCCATGAACTTCATTAGCTTACAGTTGTTTTTTGAAGTTCCGATGAAGCTATACGGTGATACTCAAACACTCAACTATGAGTGTATTGCATCTTATAGCGGAAACAGCAGTAAGCTAATGAAGGTCATGACACAATTTCTTATTTCCTTGCCATTTTAATTTCTCTCCATTTCTTCTTTAGTATGTTTTGTAGTTTCATATTGCTTTTTTATTTTTATTTATTTTTTGTTTTGTTTTCGTCACTTTGACCATTTCTGCTGATTTGAGATCAGTGTACCAGTGTAGTTTGTTTCTGTTTTGTATTCTGTCCCCACTTATTATTATTATTATTATTATTGTTGTTGTTGTTGTTGTTGTTATTATTGTTGTTGTTATTATTATTATTATTATTATTATTATTATTATTATTGTTGTTGTTGTTGTTCTTCTTCTTCTTCTTCTTATTATTATTGTTGTTGTTGTTGTTATACAGATTACAAATTTATACAAATACCAATAAGAAAATAATATGCCAGTGGTCAAGATTAATCAGTGTTCAATTTACAGAAAGTTTTAGCCACTGTCCACTTATTAGTGTGGTTTTGGTCATGACCTTGTAGTGATGTTATTCAACAGTGCGCGCGCGCAACGTCATTTTCAGTGTGCGGGTGCGGAACGTCCTTCTTCAGTGTGCGTGTGCGGGGTTGGAGCCTTCTGGAAAGGCAGAAGGGAAGTGCCCTCTCGGACATGCGGGAAGACTGAAGAAGGAATTGCTGATGTGGCATTAGTTGATAGGCGAGGGACAGCGTTCCCTTAACAAGGGCACAGCAGCAGTAGCAGAACGCCTTCATACGAGATGGTGGCAGACCTATTTTTCTCCGCTGTCTCTGGACGCTAAGATTTGACCTGCTCTGTTTTGCTGCTGAACTTGTTGTAAGATTCTTACAAGTGTTAAAGTTCTGCCTTGCCACACCAGAACCAAGTGGATACCAATATACCACCTTACTTCTTTCTGTGAATAAGAAAATAAAGAATATATATATTTTTAAGGTTGCGTTCGTGTTCCTTGACTGGTAGATTCTGGAAATTAAAGAACGGAAATTGTGTTGCACCTGAGTTGCACCCCAAAAGTGTAAGAAGCAACGAGTTCCCGTTACAACCTTATATTTGTACGATTGGTACAGTATAGCCAGCCTTGGTAACGATTTCTTACACCGTTCCTCTAGTTCTATAGTTCGCTGTAGTTCTGTTTAGTTATGTATTTGACGTGTTAACTTGTGCTCTGCGTTTTGGAATCGTCCTTGTTTTGTAGTTTGTGTGGTAAAGAATTACAAATAACAAGATCTGTACTACTCTATAAACTGCCTATGATAAGGACTAGAATCGCTATCCAGTCATTCGATTTAATAGAAAAATAGGCGAATTTCCCCAAAATTACGTTCCACTGTCTTGGACAGAAGGAAGGAGACATTGAAAAATGTATTCTTAGAGGCGCTGTTCCTGAAAATATGACAGTATTGCAACAGCTGGAACTCTTTTGATCAGCTCTATCAGGACAACTCGTAAATAACGAGAGAAAATTAGACAACTAGGGGACCGTGTCGTCTTAAGGTATGGACATAAGGGGCAATCACCGAAGTGGGGACCAAGAGTGAAGGGATCCAATGCTAATCTAGGTATGCTGTGGTTGTGTGTGTGGGGTCTCCAGTGCATTGCTTTGATCGGGGAAAAGGGGGTATAATGCTTTCAAGACGGCCCTACAATAGAGTTACACCGTAGTCAATCGACTTACCAAAAACTGCAGCTAAATTTCTTCCAATCTCACCTAATCGTTTTAGAAAAGAAGGACAGATTGTCATAGATGCACTGTACTAGGGGAAAAGACACAATGGTCATAGATGGAACGCCTTCCATCATAGAGATGCTCTATGAAAGCTGATCGGTGTGGTTGAGGTGGGGTGGAGTGGAGGCATAAAATAATAACAATAAAAAGAGAGCCTCTACGTGGCTTCTCGGACCTACTTGCAATAGCAGCCGAATCTCTTAGCCCACACTACCATTGTCTTGTCTTAGAAATGAACATGTTGAAAAGCATGTTCCTGGATTCTCTGTACACACTCACACATAGACACACACACACACACAAAATCGGAGAGATGGCCATAGATAGAATGTCTTTGATCATAGATTTACTCGATCAAAGCTGGCATGGATTTAAACAACAACAACAACAACAACAAAAAATAACGAAATACAGGAATTTTAGAATTCGCTTTTTTGGTACAATTAAGTTCTTACGTGCGAATAAATAAGTTTACAACTATGGGGAGCTGCAGTGACTTGGCGTCAGTTGTCTTCTCATTTTATAGAATTTTCTTTGCTTTTTCTGAAGTAGTTTAAAATCGGTCTGCACTTTTGATGTGTCAATATCCGTCTATTACAAACAGGAAATCGCTGTTGTTGTTTAGCCCCGAGCCAAACTTGCACGAGCAGATCTATGATCAAAGACATTCCAAGACATTCATGACTATCTTGTTTATATTTACACACACACACACACACACACACATAACGTTGCCCAACGTGGTTTTTTTAGGGGGCAGACTGGTTTGATTTGAGGGAGGTTCGTCTGCTATTTCAAGCAGTAACGACTGAAGAATTTCTAGCTATTGATCTTGGCGGTCTCATTACTGGATAATAAAAGTATTGATCTTGTACAACAGGAAATGATGGGATGGTGTTAGATTATTTGTAGAGAGCAAACAAGGACAGGAAGCTCGGTTTGTGCTAGCCTGGGTCTCATTGAGCCTTCGATTGTATGTGATGTACGATATGAGACGGTAGAGCGTCGGATAGATTGCTTTTGCGATATTTTACCCTGCGTCAGGGATTAAAATCCCACTGAGTTCAACATTGTATTTCATCCTTTCAGAGTCTTTCTTTCTTTCTTTCTTCTTTCTTTCTTTCAAGCAAAAACTGACTATGGTCAGGTCCAAAAAAGTGAAGCGGTCCATCCAAAAATACCTAAGGCACATCGTGTGCTATGACGGCGCCTCTGACTCCATCAGGAATTGAGGATACGAAAACGAAGTAAAGCCAAATGCAGTATACTATATTACAATGCTTCTCAAACTTCAATTATCGCACCCTTTCTTCTACAATTTCAACAAATCCTCTTTATAAATGAACATAGTTATATACTCGATAAAAATTGCTGACCACAGGTTGCTCGCCATCAGATGATTACTTGCATATAAGTCATTTTTTAAATCATGTACTGACAAGACGGTGAACTGGCAGACTCGTTGCTGCACTGGACAAAATACTTAGTGGTATTTCGTCCGTTTTTATGTTTTGAGTTCAAATTCCGCTGAGATCGACGTTGTCTTTCATTTTTTCGGAGGTCAATAAAATAAGTAAACTTTTGAGTACTCGGGTCAATGTAATCGACTTAGCCCATCCTTCGAAATTGCTGGCTCTGTGCCAAAATTTGAAACCATTAATTAGGCAATCTCACGGCTGCAAGCTGTCAGAATCGTTATCGCACCGGAAAAAATGCTTAGAGGCATTTCGTCTGCCGTTACGTTCTGAGTTCAAATTCCGCCAAGGTCGACTTTGCCTTTCATCCTTTCGGGCTCGATAAATTAAGTACCAGTTACGCACTGGGGTCGATATAATCGACTAAATCCGTTTGTCAGTCCTTGTTTGTCTTCTCTGTGTTTAGCCCCTTGTGGGTAGTAAAGAAATAGGTATTTCGTCTGCCGCTACGTTCTGAGTTGAAATTACACCGAGGTCGACTTTGCCTTTCATCCTTTCGGGGTCGATAAAGGTACCAGTGCAGTACTGGGGTCGATGTGATCGATTATCCCCCTTCCCCCCAAAATCCAAGTCTTGTGCCTATAGTAAAAAGGATTAATATTATCATTATTATTTAGCAATGAAGACGGCGAGCTGGCAGAATCGTTAGCACGCCGGATGAAATGCTTAGCGGTATTTCGCCCGTCGCTACGTTCTGAGTTGAAATTCCATCGAGGTCGACTTTGCCTGTCATCTTTTTGGGGTCGATAAATTAAGTACCCGTGACTCACTGGGATCGGTGTAATCGACTAGCCCCCATCTCCCCATATGTGCGTGCGTGTGTGTGTGTGTGTGTGACGGACTTTCACACAGTTTCCGTCTCCGAAATTTAACCCACAAGGTATTGGTTGGCTCGGGGCTATCGTAGAAAACACTTACACAAGATGCTGCGCAGTGGAACTGAACCAGGAACCCAATGTTTGTAAGCGAACTTCTTACCATACAACCATGGTGTCAGTTCCATTTGCAGTTTGGACATAGCAATCAGACATGGACAATGAAATTGGTCTAAATTCTATTCGTTGTAGCAATGGAATTATTGAAACATGAAACGTCATTTTCCGAAATTTCAAGAATAATTTTCTAAGCTTGTCGTACGATTCAAATATTGATCACGAATTTTCATAAACAAATTCCAACAGTTTTTTTTTTTTTTGAATGGTTGAAAGCAAAATCAGAATTTCTAACACTAACTGAATTAGCAATGGCAGCTTTTCTTCTACTTAATTTATGTGGCAATAAAGATAAAACACTGCTCAGCTGTTAAGAACATAGAAATTCTCTTCAGAATATCACTGACAAATATCAAATGCACTGATGTATTGTGTTAAAACAAACAAACACACCCATTCCACTAAGGATATCCATAAAATATATCTTTTGTTTATTAACAAAGTTTCGTGTGCTCTTGTATCTTATCTTTTGTTCCAGTCATTGGGTTGCGGCCATACTGGAGCCCAAATTTGAAGGGTTCAGTCGAAAAATTCGATCCCACTACTTATTTTTAAAGTCTAGTATTATCTTATCAGTCTGTTTTGCCGAACCTCTAAGTTCTGGGAACGTAAATAAACACCAGTCGCTAGGCAGCGGATAGAGACAATACAAAGACACATACACACTCATTGACATACATACATACATATACAGATGTATGTATGTATGTATGTATGTATGTATGTATGTACATACGACTGTCTACTACCCTGTTTCCGTTTACCAAATTCACTCATAAGTCATTAGTCGGCCTGGACTATAATAGAAAATACTTGCCTAAGGTGCTGCGGAATGGAATTGATCCTGAAACCACCTGTTTACGAAGCGAGCCAGTTAACTACACAGCCATACCTGTATCTATATCTAAATTATTTTATTTTATATTTTCTGAATTTTAGCTTGCTATTTATTAGTAATTTTCCAACACTTATAACACTGACAGGGCAATATAGCAGATTCGTTGACGAAACTTACACAACACGGGCGATACTTCAACATAAGAATATAAACACTCATTTATTGTTTTTGACAATTAACCTATGGGGGTTTTCACTATAGTTTTTTTAGCTATGTAGTCAAAAGGCCGTAACGTTTAAAGGCTATAATTACATGGATATTCTAGTTGAATTTTGTAGCAATGAAAAAGGGTCGTGAGAAAATTCATCTGGTAAAAAGGGGTGTCAAGGGAAGAAAGTTTAAGGAACGATGTCGACTCGCTATACTCACTAAAGGTCAGCCTCAGTCTTCACAACGTCTTTAATTTTGAATCGCTTTAACTCGCAGACGTTATCGCCCTTGTCTTCTTTTATAAAAAGATGTCATTAATACTTAAGAATTTTAATTTCAATATATTAATTTTAATTTGCCACACTTTATTTTTAGCTTACGACATTAAGTTTATATATGTATGTGTGTGTGTGTGTATATATATATATATATATATTATATATATATATATACCGGAGTAAACACATAAATGTGAAACAAGGTGGAAAAAAGAGTACTCAAATACCAGTGGTAGAGTAATATGCTTTATTTAAAGCAGCAGACAATTCAACAAAATCTGTTACTCTGAGTTTCTCGTTGCCGTTCATCAGACAGTTTTTGCTAGACGGTTTGCTAGACAGTTTTCTAGCAAAAACTGTCTGATGAACGGCAATGAGAAACTCAGAGTAACAGATTTTGTTGAATTTCTGCTGCTTTAAATAAAGTATATATATATACACACACACAAATATATATATATACATACATACAGTATTTAAATAAGGGTCACTAATAGTTTCATCTGTGGAAACAGGATCACAGCATCAAACCATTAGTACCTCTTATTTAAATACTGTGTATACTAAATGATACTTATCTGTCAGTGGATGGAGTACTTTTTTCTTTGTTGATCCTACCTATAATGAAACAGTAAACTATATGTATGTATGTATGTATGTGTGTATGTATGTACGTATGTACGTACGTATGTGCGTATGTATGTATGTATGTATGTATGTACATATGTATGTATGTATGTATGTATGTATGTATGTATGTATGTGTGTATGTATGTATGTATGTATGTATGTATGTATGTATGTATGTGTATGTATGTATGTTTATATATGTATGTATTTGTGTAAAAGCTGAGCGGGCGAATAAAAACAGACAGAAGTACAAGTAACGAACATGGAGAGCAATTCTCTATAGACTGATAAATCAGTTGCCTACATCATGGTGATACAGCAACAAATTCTGACCAACCTCACTACACTAGCGATTCTATGACATTGTACGAATTCCATATTGATTGCGTTAGAAAATATCCTATTTTATTTGTATGTATGAACGTACGTACGTACGTATGTATGTATTTCTTAGGGTATAGATAGATTGAAAGGAAATAAATGTACTATTTCTATCGGCATGGTGGGTAAAATAATAAGCGTAAAATCACTGTAATGGCTTGAGTCTGTAAACTGTACTGATAATAGGTCATGCTGTGGTACCAAACGAGAACGTTATCAGAATTGCTGAAGATAACAAAGCGGTCAAATTAAGAGAGTTGCAATCACGTAAAAAGATCTCTGATACTAAGTAATGTTACTAATAAACATAATTTATTTTTACGAGACACTAGACTCCCATTTTTTTTTTTAAAGAAAAGATACATTTGATATCACGACGGTAGTATTTTATTGGCACTTAGAAGAATGAAAAGCCAACCTAATATTATACAAAGTAATTTATTACGAAATTCTAAGCATGGTTTGAATGGAATATAAAATGTTACCGACTATTACTCAGAAATTCATGGGGACACAGTACGCTGAATAACGCGTATGGGGATCTTTACCTTTTGACCCACAGATTTTAAAAATATTTTTTTGTAACTAAACACTTTCAAACTTCGGACACTGGTAGAATATATCATATAAAACATCTTTTACTCTTAGCATTTTTGAGAAAAAAACTTATATTTACGAAGTTGTTTGTTGTTAAAGTTCTCGTATTTCGGTAATTTCAACCAATCAATGACGTGTATTCAGCTGAATAAAATTACTGCTGTTGTTTGTCAACAACAACTATTGGCGGTGTATTTTTCGTTTGTCCCTGTTAGTTATGACATCGTTCGTGCATTTGTACTGATTTTAAGGTTTTAGGGTTAGGGTTTAGGGTTTTAGGGTTAGGATTAAGGTTTTAGGGTTAGGGTTGTCATAAATAACAGTGACAAACGAAATATACACCGCCGATAGTTGTTGCTGACAAACAACAGCAGTAATTTTATTCAGCTGAATACACGTCATTGATTGGTTGAAATTACCGAAATACGAGATCTTTAACAACAAACAACTTCGTAAATATAAGTTTTTCTCAAAAATGCTAAGAGTAAACGATGTTTTATATGACATTCTACCAGTGTCCGAAGTTTGAAAGTGTTTAGTTACAAAAAAATATTTTAAAAATCTGTAGGTCAAAAGGTAAAGATCCCACGTATGATCAACCCTCGCCAAGCAAAGTAATAATTTCCCACAGCCAGATATGTCTCTCAATGAAGACTAGAAATTAACATCATATGACATCAAGACAAGGGTGCACACACACACACACACACACACACACACATACATGCAAGTCTTTCCTCAAGCGTGGTGTTGCAGATCTCTTGCCAACCCCAAATAACCTTAAAACTTAGGGCAAAGAAGACCTATTATGCAAGCAATGTGGAGCAACTCTTTGCACCCTGAACCACTTTTTGACCAGATACTCTAGGGGACAAGGAAAAGGCTAATACAAGTGAAGGCATGACAAGATAAGAGACAGCAAGTGAAACCCTTCTGCTAATTCTGAAGACTAGTTCAGTCCTCACTGCCCCATTCAGGTGAAGTATACAGGTTCAAGGGCAAAATTCTTGTGACCCTAAGATACTTGCTGATGATACAGAAGGGTTTCCAACATTGCAATGGATTTCAAAGAGTTTACAAAACATCTGAGTAACTCCTGCAGATCTCTGATGTTTATTTCACCTATGTATATACGACTGGCTTTTTCCAGTTTCTGTCTTCCAAATCCATACACAAGGTTTTGGTTAGCATGGAGTTAGAGTAGAAGACACTTGCTCAAGGTGCCACACAGTGAGATTGAATCCAAGATCAATTTGTTAGAAAGCAAGCTTAACTATGCAACCACATCCCTCTAAATAAAAGCAAAATGAATATTCAATACGACAAAAAGGTTGTTGTGTTAGACTTAAAAACCTTTGAAATTAATGTTACCAACTTAATTTAAGGATCAAAATCTACTTTTTGAATTTTAAAGAAAGAAATATTTCTCCTCTGATTTGTTGCGTTTCCTCAATAGGTCATTTTTCTTTCTTTCATAAGTTTCTATCACTGAGCACTGACCATGCTGGGGCACCAACTTTTATCAATCATATTGACTCCAGAACTTGCTTTATTGAATGGCTAAGTGGATAAATTTTGTTTTTGTGTGCATATGTGTGTTTGTTCTTCTCTTGTTTTTACATAGAGGCATGCACCTTAATACAGTGGCTCACATTAGCACACAAACATGTTTTTACAACAGGTTTCAGCACACTTTCTTGTCTTGTAAATTCCAGTCACAATCAAATTTCTCTCTAATTTTTTGTAGTGGGTGCGCGCAAAAATTTGCTTCTGTGCAAATTAGGGCTTTCTTTACAAAGTATATATCCACTGATGTGAAAAACCATCAATTTTTTAAAATTCTGTTTCATCTTAGAAACCTGTCCCTCCTCGGAAACATGTGCACACGCCCAAGTGCACACACCCAAGTGCACAACTTAGAGGGAACAAAAGCTCATAATGTTTTGATCAACCCGAGACTACAATAAAAGAAAGACACTTCCCCAAGGTAGTGCGCAGAGGAATGAAATATAGTTGGGAAGCGAACTTCTTAACCACACGGCTATTCTTGTGCCTTTCTTTTATCTTTTATTTGTATCAGTCATTAGAATGCAGTCATGCTGGGGCACCGCTTTGAAGAAATTTTAGCTGAACAAATTGACCCAAGTAATTATTCTATCACTCTCTTTTGTGAACCATTAAGTTACGGGTATGTAAATATACCAACACTGATTATCAAGCAGTGGTGGGGAACACACACACAAACACATATATTTATACACATACATACATATAATAAGCTTCTTTCAACTTCCGTTTACCAATCCCACTCACAAGGCTTTGGTCAGCATGAAGCTACAGTAGAAGACACTTGCCCAAGGTGCCACATAGTGGGTGAACCCGGAACTATACATGGTTGGGAAGCAAGCTTCTTACCAAACAGCCACATTTTGAGAGATTTAAAAAAAAATTGTTATATCTGCAAATGGTATTGGCAGATTTAATGATGAGAAATGCACTTGAAACTACACAATTCAGTGTCCCTTAATCCACAGATTTTAAGAATAGTGAAGAACGAAAACATTTTCCAAGTGTTAATACTCTTTTCCACTTATATACTCCATACAAAGAATAGTCGTAAGTAAACTTACTCTCACCAACTACACACTATTCTCGACACCAAGCAGATAAGTTCACAGCTGTTGAGCTTCAGTATTCAGTTAACTTTCTTCTGTCTCTTCTTTTTTCAAATAAATAAATAAATAAATAAATAAATAAATAAAAAGTTTTTTTCTCTTTTGCTTAAAAGCCAACCAAAACGGAATTCTTCAACAATTTGGGGAAGGAGATAAGGTCAATGGATTCCATTTTTCTGAGTGAAATGTGATAGTAGTAAAGAGAAAGGCCAAAAGATAACAGTTAGAGGATGGTTGAATGGTCCTTAAGAAAAACAGCACTTCACTTGAAATCTGTCTCACCACCCCTGTTTCTGTCTTCAGCCGCGAAGACAGGTGCTTATAAAACTCTCTCTCCCTCTCTCTCTTGCCTACTTCATCACATTACACAAATGCTATAGTGATCCAAAATACTCATCATTTTCTTTCAACCTCTGTACATTGAAATGCTCATCATTCTCTTTTCCATTTATTCCTTGTTTCACATCCCACTCATATTTTCTTTTATTTTGTGGTTTTATAAAGCAATTTCATTTTTTTTAAACCTACCTTCTCTTCATCTCCATTCATGTTCTGTGTTTTTCGCGTTTGTTGTTTATGTAAATTTTTTTTTATGCTTATTTCCCCCTCTTCCCAATACATTTTTTCCCTCTAGCTTCCTCTATTAATTTTTCCATCCATTCATCCATCCATCTAGCTATCTCTAGGTTCTCTCACGTTTATCTTAAAAAAAAAACAAAAAAACTTCTACCACTTACCCACACCTGCTATCCTCTTTCAATTCGTTCACGCATAAAATTCTCTTTTCTTTTTACCATTAGGCCAATAATAGTGTGTTTATTACTATAGTTTCCATATCTTACATTTTTACTCCCTCATTCAATCTTTCTTCTGTTAATCTCTTTAAATTGATGCAACTGTTTGTATATTCCTGTGTTTAGACTTTTTTTTAAAATTCTGGTTTTATTTCTTGATCTTTCTAAACAACGTTTTTTCTCTAAGACGTTTAAAATTTATTTATTATTCGCTTGCAGAAGGTGGGATTTAATATTGTACAGAGCAGAATAATTTAAGAATAGCAATTATCTGTGTGTGTGTTGTCCCACCTATCCATCTGGAGTTTGTGCATACCATGGATAGTAAAATAGCAAGTAAGCATATTTGTATATACTACGCCATCTGCTTCTCAGCTAGTTGTGTAAAAAAAACCAAAAAACAAATGAAGAAAACCACAAGTTTAATTTGTAAACAATGTGTGTGTGTGTGTAAAACTCTTACTCTTTCAGTTGTAAATAAAGTAGGGAAATATTTTTCTCAAAAAATCATTTATCATTTTTTCCCCCCTTATAGCAATGTTTTTCATAACTTGTAGGTCAGAGAGAGAGAGAGAAAGAGAGCACTTATAGGAGATTAGGATATTTGGACTGCCGTTGAAGTTATTTGAGCTGATATTAAAGTAAAGATGTGCTCATGATTCAATCGTCTCATATGAACCAAATGATATGGTTGATCTGTATGTGACTCCACGTGTTCATGAATGATATCACCCCTCTTACAAAAACTACATTTGTTATGTGAATGAGAAACTTGAGAAATACGATTCAGAGGGAACTTCTACATGACCAACCAAACTGTTGAAATAGCAGCCAAATTTGCTCGGAAACAGGACAGGGTTGGTGAGAGCAAAGGTATCCAGCCATAGGAAATCTCAGCAAACTCCATCTGAACTGTACAAGCCTCAAAAAGTGGACATTAAAATGATGATGATGATGGTGGTGGTGGTAGTGATTATCACACAATGTAAACTATATATTACAGTTTTCAATTAACAAACCTTAATACAACAGTGAACCTTCTGCAAAGACTTATGAACCATACATGATTCATTTTGCTGTTTAAAAAGGTATGTTTCTTTATGAGTTAATAATGTGGCAATACTTATTTTGTTAATCCATGCCAGCCCGATGAGATTAGTTCGCAACACAATAGCTTATATGGAGATTTAAATATCTCAAGTTGTTGGTGCAGTGAAGACCTCTTACCAATTGTTCTCCAATTATGACCATCCTATTTTTAAAGACACAATCTATCTTGAACAATATCATCTCTATATATATATATAAACAGCAAAATGTCTGTGTGCGTGTCCTTTATACAATCCACAATTTTTCAGTTAGAAGGCTTGCACTCTCTATGGTCATTCAAAACCGTCCAAGGGTGGTCGTGCACATCTTTACATTTCCCCAGTCACCCAGCAAAGCCATTAAACAATCAATAGAAGTGACTTTTTTGTGAATTTTCTATCCAAAACCCAATCAAAATGCCCAAAACTTGATACGCCAATTGAATACCAGCTAGCTGTATGTGATTAGTTGGAGATTTGGACAGTACTCGCATGTATGTGCGCACGCAGCTGTATATGCGTGCACTAGCACTATGACCCGGCGTTGCCGGGTTATAGTGCTAGTCTAATATAATATATCTTTTCCATTTTTAAGATAATCTCTAATGGACAAGCTATGTTTAAAAATATATTATATATCAGAGGGAGATGACAAATTGCCCAAGCAGCAGCAATGAACAAGAACACCCAGTACATTCTGTAAAGTGGTGAACATTTTGAAGGGCATCCAGCAGTAGAAAACAGACTATGGAACTAGTGTGACTCCTGGCCTTGCCAGTTCCTGTCAAGCTGTCTAGCTCCATTTAACATCCATTTTCCATATCAGCATGGAAAATGGATGTTAAATGTTGACAATGATGATGATTATGTCCACTGAGATTGTAAATAGCTCCCAGGTTATTTTAAAATCCACTGCATGCAATTGAGGCAGTATTAAATTAAAATAGCCATCTATGTATTCATACACTGGATTTATATTCAGTCCAACAGCTACTTGCAATACTAGTGAACATGTTATTCACTGTTTCCTATATTAGAGGTGGCAAATCTCTTTAAAGCCTGTGGCAGGCAGCAAATATACTAAATTGATAAGGCCTAAAATGGGGTCAAAATGCATTTTGCATTTTCGTTATCTGTTGCCAGAGTGAGTTTTCATCTCCTTCCAATATATAGTATATTAAAAAAATTTTTTTATTTTACATGAAAAAAAAAAAAGAAGAAAACTCTCAGAACCTTGCCACTCATTTGTGTAGATACACTAATTATGATACACTGATGACTGTTTCAATTCCATACTGCTTTAATTGTATACACTGAATATATATTCAACCCAGCAGCTACTTGCAATATCAGTGAGCATGTTATTTACTGTTTCCCATATCAGAGGCAACAAATCCATCTAGCATGTGGATGGCTGCAGGTATACATCACTGACAAGGCCAAAAAAGACTGAAAAGCATCTGGCTTACTTGCTGGAAACTGCTGACCTGGTTTTTGTTTTTTTTTGTCTCCCAATACATATTGAGCTTTAAGTACATCACATCCATAAGAGATTTTATTTCAGATGAAAACCACAGTAATCTGCCTATCAATAGTGTATATATATATATATATATATATATATATATTATGTATGTTACATGGATGGGTAATTTAATTAAATTAAATACTGCCTCAACTGCATACACCGAATATTATATTATTAACTTTGACATTATAGAATCAATTACTGAATGATAACAAACAGTCATATGAGTTAATAATTCAAATGCAAACATCAACCTTTAGGGCATATAAGATTTTAGTTCATTCCCTATCTAGCAAAAATAAATAAATAAAATAAAATAAAAAAAAAAAAAAAATCAGATACCAATCAAAACAACTTTTGGACCACCCAAGAGAAAGTTGAACAAAAAAGAAAAAAACCCTCAGTTCCTGTATTACTCCAACCCCACAAAAAATAAATATATAAACAAATTGTTGTTGTTTTTAAATTTAAACAGCAACTACATACCTTCTTTCATTTAACACAAATTAGGTCAAAATTACTTGTTACTCAATTGTGGCTATTTGAAGATGACAATTAACTAATTCTTAATTATTATTAACACTAGTTAACCACTATGAACTGGAAATTTTTGAGTTTGTTTGCATCCATTTTTCTGTTCCTATGATTAAGTATCTGCTTATACATAAATAAAATTATGAATTTATGTTCACATATGTGACAAGCATGAAGTTGTTAGAAACAAGTGTGCATCTCACTTTAAATATGTTTAAATGAACATTTGTTTAACCCTTTAGTATTTAAACCGGCCATATCCGGCCAAAATATTTAATCCGTTTTATGTTCAGACTGACCAGATCCAGGCCCTCACACCTACCCTACAATGTTATTCTACATTAAGTAATTACACCATCAAGATCTTGAAGATATGAGATAGTGCATGATTAATTCAAATCAATGGGAATCAATAGGCATTATGTTTGATAGAATAATCTGAACACTAAAGGGTTAAATTTATGGTATTATATGATTACATGCAGTCATCAACATCGTCATCATTTAACGTCCGCTTTCCATGCTGGCATGGGTTAGACTGTTTGGCTGTAACTGGTAAGCTGGAGAGCTGTTCTAGTCTGATTTGGCATGGTTTCTACAGCTGGATGCCCTTCCTAATGCCAACCAGTGCTTTTTATATTCCACAGGCACAGGTGCCATTTACATGACACTAGCAATGGGCACGACTATGGTTTCACTTGGTTTGTCAAGTCTTTTTAAGCACAGCATATTGCCAAGGTCTCGGTCACTTGTCTCTGTGAGGCCAAGCATTCAAGGATCATGCTTCACCACCATGTCCTTCACCTCTGTGAGGCCCAATGTTTGAGTATAAAAAAATGGACTAAATAGCAAATGGCTCTATTAAACATTTTATATTGTATCATTATTATTATATCTTTTTAATAGTCTTTGTTTTAGTAATTTCATTTAATACATATAATTAAGACTTGTGGTCAGAATCTTTCACTTGGATTGTTTTTATAGTGTGTGTGTGTGTATATGACCGTGATCACCGTGACCGATAAGTCTATCAGATGTTGCTACACATCACTGATCACAATGCGTTTCGCATTGTTTTAGCCTTCAAATGACGCCACTCTACTGGCTAAGCAAGCAGGCCAATAGAAGAGTGAGAGAAAGTTGTGGCGAAAGAGTACAGCAGGGATCGCCACCACCCCTTGCAGGAGCCTTGTGGAGCTTTAGGTGTTTTTGCTCAAGAAACACTCACAACGCTCGGTCTGGGAATCGAAACCGCGATCCTACAACTGCGAGTCTGCTGCCCTAACCATTGCGCCTCCATATATATATATATAACTATTTAACATTAAACATTTGCAAACTAAAGCCTGTTGAATAGCAATGTCATCAGCATTTTATATAAACCTTATGGTAAATATGTTTTTGCAGACTAAAGTAGTACATAACTAAGCATATTAAATAAATTATTTAAAATTAATATATTTAACTTAAGTACTTAACAATATGATAGATATTGTTAAGGGCCGACCAATGCCTTGTGAGTGGATTTGGTAGACGGAAACTGAAAGAAGCCTGTCGTATATATGTGTATATATATATATATATATATATATATCATCATCATCATCATCATCATCATCGTTTAACGTCCGCTTTCCGCGCTAGCACGGGTTGGACGGTTTGACCGGGTCTGGGAAGCCAGGGGCCGCACCAGGCTCCAGTCTGAATCTGGCAGAGTTTCTACGGCTGGATGCCCTTCCTAACGCCAACCACTCCGTGAGTGGATTGGGTGCTTTTTACGTGCCACCTGCACAGGGGCCGGAGGGTCCGGCATCGTCACGATCGGTTCGAGCATTTTAACGTGTCAGCGGCACATGGGCAACGAGGTCCGGGGTACTTTATATATATATATATATATACGTATGTGTGTATGTGTGTGTGTGTTTGTGTGTCTGTGTTTGTCCCCCTAGCATTGCTTGACAACCGATGCTAGTGTGTTTACGTCCCCGTCACTTAGCGGTTCGGCAAAGGAGACCGATAGAATAAGTACTAAGCTTACAAAGAATAAGTCCCGGGGTCGATTTGATCGACTAAAGGCGGTGCTCCAGCATGGCCACAGTCAAAATGACTGAAACAAGTAAAAGAGTAAAAGAGATAACATACATATAAAGTGATACTCAAGTTATGAGCAAGAACTATCATTATGATCTATAACATTTGAATATTAACCATTAATACTTACAAAGGTCTATTTCTCTGGAGGTTAACTAGTTATATAAATACAAAGAGTAAAAAGAGACTAGTAGCGAAGGTATTAGAACACTATCATAAGTTTATATTCTATAGCTAGCAATGCTATGCATTTGCATATAACACTAAATTCTGTTTGCTTCAGTTTATTAAACTTGACATTAGGCACCACAGTTCTAGGAGTGCTACCTGAAATAATCTAACATCCTATCTGAATTTGACACTTATCTGTTTAATGCTACAAAAACCAAGATAAGTAACACCCACCTACCAGTTTGTTACACATTTTGTGAAAGGACCCATGACTTACAGCAGACAATTATTACAGAAACGTTTAACCTAAATCATTTCTTCTGTCTTAACTGGAATAACCAAGAGTACTGATTTCTTTTGAAAATGTTAAGCAGCGACCTTGACTTGCTATGATACCATCACTTCAATTAAAGCAGATCTTTATGTTGCACATAACCATAACACAATTGCATTGACACAATTTTCTCAAGTTAGCATTTCTTTAACACGTTTGCTACCATATTTCTGTTGAAATACGCTACCTTTGCTTCAATCTATTTTTACAATAATGAAGAATTTAGTGAAGTAACTTTGTAATTATCAAGCTGAAGTTTGGGGTATAAATTAGCATGAACTTTCGATGAAAATTTTAAAAATTTAGATCAGTTTAAAACAAGACATTTGTGCCGTAAAACCATGGTCAAAATCAAGAAGATCTGTCTGTATCAAAAGAGTTAAACAGTTCTGGCATGAAATTCTGTTTCTGTCAGTATTTTTTGTATTATTGAGAAAGTTGAGATTCAGTTGGATTTTGATTCCTAACAAAATTACTCTCTCTCTCAACCTATATATATATATATATATATATATATATATATCATCATCATCATCATCATCATCGTTTAACGTCTGCTTTCCATACTAGCATGGGTTGGACGATTTTGACTGAGGGCTGGCGAATCAGATGGCTGCACCAGGTTCCAATCTTGATCTGGCAGAGTTTCTACAGCTGGATGCCCTTCCTAACGCCAACCACTCCAAGAGTGTAGTGGGTGCTTTTACGTGCCACCGGCATGGGGGCCAGTCAGGCAGTACTGGCAACGACCTCGCTTGAATCTTTTTACACAACCCACCGGCACAGGTGCCAGTAAGGCGACGCTGGTAATGATCACGCTCGAATGGTGCCTTTTCATATATATATATATGAAGCTTTAGCCTTTTATCACTTGGCATAAAGCCACCTTTCTCAATACTATATCCTTCAGTTGAAGGATCTTGTCCTGCACGTAGTTTGGCACCTCACTGGTGTCTGTGCCATGTTAAAAGCACCCAGTACACTCTGGAAAGTGATTAGTGTTAGGAAGGGCATCTAGCTGGAGCTTGGCACAGACCTTTGGCATGCCAACTCCTGTCAAATTGTCCAACTCATGCCAGCATGGAAAATGAACATTAAATGATGATGATGTATTTGTAACAGAAATATACTCTTATAGATAATGGTAAAGACTCATTCTTTATGTTTAAAATCTAGCTTATGAATTCTACAGTTAAAAAAGGAAAAAAAGTACAACAATGACAACAAATGCAAAAATTGAATCTTGTAATTCAAATGCACAAGATCACCATTTTATGATTTAATTTTCTAATATAGCAGCCCCTTCCAAAAATTCCATACCTGGTCTGCTAAATTATCAAAATTTTCTAGAAACATTTTATAGTTGCTCTTTTCTTTAAGACGATCTCTCCCTCTTTCTCCCTCATATTCGCCTGTTCAGTTATATCTTTCATCAACACACATTCTTCAGAGTGTATTTTCTTTTTTTCTTTTCTATAGCCTTTAATATAAATTCTTAGGCTCTTCTACTCTTCCTGATGGAACAGGTGTGGTAAAAAGTCTCAACAAGAAAGCATATCTACAAATCTGGCATTTTATTATTCCTGGGATAGTTGTTTATCATTTGCTGTTGAATAATTCTCAATAAAGCATGTGAAAATAGCTGAAAACATTCCACTATTTTGCTATCTCAATTTTCTTGTCCAGAACATATATATGGCTGCAGAAAATGTCGAATAATGGTTCCTGTAGATTCACTGAAAATTACAGCATCAGGTTTCAGTTTTAAAACCTGATGTAAGAAGATATATTAGGAAGTACAAACTTTCTTTTCCAAACCCTGGCTCAGAAAGGTCACATTTAGTCATGCTACTAAAGCAAAGTATCAAACCATTTCAAATACACAATCACAGAACTGAAGGCACTAATCACCTAATGAACATAATTATTTCTTTCACCTACCAGAGAAGTGCTCAGGAAACAACCAACAACCCGATCTATCTTATATAATACTATATAATTAGGGAAGACAACACTCCTAGAGAATATTGATATATTGTCTGATAGCAACAAGATACCACTTGATCACATTCTAACAGGCAATAATGTTTTGTGTATTAAACTGTAAATTTCTATAAAAGACAACCAATTTTCATAACGTTCATTTAGATATGAAATTTCGGATCTTTTCGATTTGAACGGCAGTTTTTTCTAGCGGTGTCATATGAAATTGTCACTCATAATTATGACCCTAGTATCGATCTATTGCATTTCAATCTGTTTTAGGGTTAGGGGTGGGGGGAAGGGTAATTTTTTTTCTTCACAAATGTAAATAAACCCAATCTGTTTCTTAAACGAGGGACATATTCATACGGCACAGTATGTTTTTTTACCTCAATAGACGTCAGTGATTGGTTGAAATTGCAGAAATTGAAGAAAAAATACAACAAATATCTTACAAACTATAAAATTTTCTCAATAAAGCCAAGAGAAAAAGATGCTTTATAAACACATTCTACCAGTATACGAAGTTTAAAATTTTTTAGTTACCTAGAAATTATGTTAAAAACTGCCGTTCAAACCGAAAAGATCGGAAATTTCTTATAAAATACAAGGTTAAAAGACTTATTAGTGTAAATTTTCTTACAACAGATTTTTGATTACATTTTCGTCTCTGATAATTAAGCATGCTGAGAAAAATGAAGCTTTGGATTTCAGTAGTTATTTTCTTAAAGCACTAACCCTCATAATAAATTTGGTCTGTTTAAAAGCTTGCTTCTCATCAGTGTAAACCATTCAAACACTCATACATATATAAAACGGTTGTATAAATTATGATTGATTGGTTGATTTCTCTAGTTACATTTTACATTTTGTAGACAGATAGATAGATAGATAGATAGAGAGAGAGAGAGAGAGAGAGAGAGAGAGAGAGAGAGAGAGAGAGAGATTTAACATAAGAAGTTAAAGTTGGAAGGGAAACAGCGCAAGTGACAAATAGTGGTAGGGGGATGGTAAAGATGACAAAAGTTACATAGTCAATGGATGCAAATACATTATACATGCTTATACACACACACATATCCACTTGCATAGTGATGAGTAGAAGGATAAAAGTGACAAGCAGCTGGTGGGGGGAGATAAAGAAGCAGTAGGCTTACAAAGCCATATATCATCACCATCACCTTCTAACGGCTGTTTTCCATGCTGGATGGTTTGACTGAGGTCTGGAAAGCCAGTGGCTGCACCAGGCTTCAATCTGATCTGGCAAGGTTTCTACAGCTGGATGCCCTTCCTAATGCCAACCACTCCGAGAGTGTAGTGGGTGCTTTTTTATGGGCCATTGGCACAGGAGCCAGTTAGGCAGGCCTGTCATCGATCACATTCGGAGACAGTGTTTTTTACATGCCACCAGCATGAGAGCCAGTTAGGTGGCATTGGCATTGCCTACGTTTGGATGGTGCCTTTTATGTGCCACTGACATGGGAGCCAGTCAGGGGGCACTGGCTACGGCTACGATTTTGGTTTTACTTGACTCAACAGGTCTTCTCAAGCATATCATATTACCTGACACATCAAAGGTACTCTTAAATGGGCCGGACATGCAACACTGGCATTGGCCATGGCTGCGATCTCACTTTAGTTGCTGGGTCTTCTCAATCACAGCATATCTCCAAAGGTGTCAGTCAGTCTCCTGTCATTGCCTCTGTGAGGCCCACCGTTCAAAGGTCATGCTTCAACACCTCATCCCATGTTTTTCTGGGTCTACCTCTTCTACAGGTTCCTTCCATAGTTCAAATTTATAGAAAAACAAAGACGAAGACAAATGTAGGAACAACAAGCAAGTGTATTAGGTTGACGCTCAGGAAAAATGGAAAATGTTTTAATGTTTCGAGCCTATGCTCTTTGACAGAAAGGTATAAGAGGAAATAAATAGAGAGAGAATGAAAAAAAATGTGCTGTGTTCAGTGGTCCAATTAAAGCAATATTAAAATAAAAATAGCCAACTATATATCATACTTATTGTAGAAACACTGTTGATAGGCCTGTTACTGCAGTATTTATCCTGAAATAATATTTCTTATGAATAAGTTGTGTTAAAAACACAATAAACATCAGAAGGAAAGGAAAATTGGTCCAGCAGTGGCCAGTGAGAATATCTAGCTCTTTCCAATGATGTGTACTCAGAGCCAGCCACACGGCTGTATGAAAATTCATTACCTCTGATATAGTAAACAGTAAATTAAAGTCTCACTGGATGTTGTGAATAGCCACCAACTTAATAAAAGTCCACTAGATGTAATTGAGGCATTATTTAATTAAAATAACCATCTATATTATCATTATTTAATGTATATACATGGCTGATAGGCCAGTTACTGTGATAGTTGTTCAGAAATAATGTTGATATGCTGTGTTAAAAACAATAAATATTGGCGGGAAATGAAAAATCATCCCAGCAGCAATTTAATTAATCATTCTTTTATTTTAATTACTAAATTTTGTTTAGTATATTATATTTATATAATTCATCCTTTTTAAGTTCAAAGAGAAAAAAGCTAAAAAAAAAAAGCTCATGAAAAGCACAAAACAATGTGTATGTGTGTGTGTGTGTGCATGTGTACACACCACTCTTATACATTATATTAATTATAAGAAAAATAAATGCAAATAATAAAATATAACAAATCAATCAAAATCTCTATTTAAATGATTTTTTTATTAAAACAAAAAATGCTTAATCAACAATGTGAAAGAGCACAGGTTTGGTAAAATAGACACTGATGTTTTTTACTTTGATATTCCCAAGTGATTGGCATCGTATCAACAATGGTTGCCATATGTGACTGGCTCAGTCAACTTACGGTACATAAAACACACCAGACCCTTAGCTGGTATAGTAATTATTCAGGCGGCCGATTAGAAATATGCCAAAAGAAGGTGAATAGACAAGTTGCAGATGGAATGAAAGCAGTGATCTGATGAAACTGTAAGAGATTCAAAAATTAAAATCAATTTTATATTCCTAGATCATATACATACAGCTTGATCTTATCATAATTTTCCAAAAATGGTTACCTGATACAGAAATATACAAAATGAAATATGAATACAAATAAATAAAAGCATTTAAATGGAGTAAGCAGTCAAGTACTGGCTAGAGTCAATGTTATCAACTAATACCTTCCTTGCAAAAATTGCTGGTCTTGTGTCCAAAGTAGAAACCACCACCACCACCAACAATACCACAAACAACAAGAACACAAATTCTGGGAGAAAGCACCAATCATGTGCTCAGGTTAATTTGATGAACAATATCCCTTCTCTAAAAACATGAAGCTTTTTGCCAGTATAGATTATTGTTCTCATCATTGTATGGGATACATGGAATATGTATCCTTGTTTTATTTTTCAACTACACTGTCATTATCATGCTATTACTTTTAGAGAAAGCTTCATCATCAGATGTCTCCATAATACTCAGGTTTATGTTTGATAATTACAATATAATCATTGTTATTATATCAACATTGGCTTCACTGACATGAATTGCCTTGACAGATTACTGAGACAGGATTAAAAAAAACCCAACAAATGGACACAAAATCTATTAGATTTACAATTAAACATTTTAACAACTTGACCATTAACTAGATAATTTATTTCTTCTAATATCTGTTTTTGATACAATTAGCAAAATTTATGTGCAGATGCCACACAAAAAGCACTTGACATTAGGAGGGGCATCCAGCCATAGAAACCATGCCAAACAGACAATTGGAGCCTGGTGCAGCTCTCCAGCTTGCCAGTTCCCATCAAACCATCCAATCCATGGCAGCATGGAAAATGATGTTAAAGGACGGTGACAATGATGATGCTAAATTAAAAGGCAGGAGATAAAATATATTATACCTTATGGAAAAGCTCCATTTGTTGACTGGGTTCCTTACTGTCTCCATCTATGAAATAAATAAAAAAATTATGTATCAGAAAAATGAAATTAAATGTGTGATAAGTTGACAAGTATAAGGGAACCTAGAAAGCAACAAAATATGTAAAAGTTATCAATTTAGGTTAGAGATGATTCTGTCTAAGAAAAATTATCACTATAAAAGACAGGGCAGAAATTTTCCTGTAAGGAGATTTTTTTTTTCTCTCATTAGGAACAATATTATATTTTGGAAAGGATTAGGTATAATTAATAAAATCAGTGCCACTGTAACATTGGTATCTATCTAAATCAGTGGTTCTCAAACTGACAAATTCCAGCTGCTCCCCACCTGCCAAAAATATTAGTGAAAATTTTCATCCTCCCCTTCTTTATAATGAGAAGATAGAATAGAGTTACCATCCATATCCATTCTTCTTTCTTTTCCATGGTGTTGGATAAGTTTAAAATCTAAATTTTACTAAATATGGCAGTTTGTCCAACATCATTTCAGTTCTTATATAACACCCCATACCTATGAAAAACACAGAGCTAACTGATTTCAGATGACAGCAAGTTAGATTCAACAGAGTTTTAAATTGCAAAGAGAAAGCTGTTGCTGTTGTTCAGCCCCAACTGAACTTTAATTTAGCAGATCCCTGACCAATGGTGTTCCACCAGCAACCATCCTATCACATTTGTATCTCAGAAGCTACATTGCTCAATGCATTCTTCACTTTTTTAAATGGTATCTTAAATCACTGAAACACTGGGCAATTGCCCCCAAGTCCCATGTGTCTAGGAGCCCAATGTTAATCAATATGTGTTGCGGTTGTGTATATAAGGACCCCTATACATTGTTTTGCC
Source organism: Octopus sinensis (assembly GCF_006345805.1). Taxonomy (NCBI): domain Eukaryota; kingdom Metazoa; phylum Mollusca; class Cephalopoda; order Octopoda; family Octopodidae; genus Octopus; species Octopus sinensis. The sequence goes on along the minus strand of NC_042997.1, from coordinate 52,484,180 downwards.
TGTTAAGATGACCCAGATTTTGGCTGCAAATGCTGGTTGGTTCCTGAAGAGAAAAAGTTGGTTTAATTTTTCCAAGCAACCACATATTTAAATAAAATGAGAACGCAAATATAAAAGTAGATAATAATCACACTGACCCCATGTATGTAGGGTAAATCATTGCAAGTACATTTCTATTCTAGTGTTCATTCATAACCATGGCTTAAAGCTACCCTGCAAAAATCTCCAATAACAAAAATCTGATGGAGTATGCTCACTTCATTTCTTTCCAGTCTTCTCAAAACCTCTGCAATCAAGGCTCATGAATCACTGTCATGCAACATTGTAGTTCCAACACAAACATCATATAATCTGCCCAGCTCTCTGAGGGAAAAGACCTTTGGGGTCAGCAGCAGTAGCAGCCGTTCAAGAATTTGGACCTGGAGATCTCCATTTCCAGCGACTTTGTGGGCCACCTCCCAGTGGTGTCAGGTGTCAATGAAGAGCCCTTGACTACAACAAGACAACCAAAGTTTTTTTTTCCCAAGGTCTGAGGTCTCCCACCCCTAAGCCCTAGACCATCACCTAATCACCCTTACCCATCATGTTGCTTAACAACAACAACAACAACAGCAGCAGAAGCTCACTGAACTTTTTCCAACCTGTTCTTACCCTGGTTATTATATTTTCAGAACAAACACCTTCTCTGCTAATTAAATCTACGTAACAAAAGCTAACAATTTCTATTGAGCCATCCAAGAATTTAAGAAAATCCATTTCCAGTGTTTGTTTAAATTATTCCTTGAAACCTCTCAATTCCAGGTATAGCTTCCATGCCTATATTTTCCTAATTCAACTAAAAATTCATCTATGAGAACTAGATCACCAGCATATAGGAGTTTACATAGACAACCAGTTTTAAACTCGTTTTGTGATGGCCTGCAGGACTATGATGAATAGGAGGTGACTGGGGACCGAATGTTGATGGACTATTATCTTGATACTAAATTTGTCACTGAAATCATTGTTCATTCTTATTTTACTTACTACATCTTTATACATAGATTGCATGGCCACCATGAGCCACTTGCCTATATCTGGTTTTCTTAATGACACTGAGTGTGATATCCTGTCAAATGCCATTGGATATTAAATGATAATGATAATGATGATGATGTATGTGTGTGTGTATATATTACATAGTTTAAAAGTAGAACAAATTGGTTTTCCATAAGGATGAGAGATCTGTTCGGCAATTCACACTGCCAAAGTAGGCCATCACTAGTTTTTCTCTGATCCTACTGTTTATTTTATATACATACAAATATTTACATAAACACACATATACAACCAACTAATTGATGCTGTGTAAATTCCAATTAAAGACTCTTGTCTCTGGGTTGGACACCAGCTCTTTTTTAAATTTGAAAAATAAAACCAGAAATTGTACCACACACATTATGGTTTTATATGTAACATTATTTACTAATTGAAATTAAAATATGATAGTTTGTCTTATTAATGAAGTGAAAATAAACTTCTTATATAACTCAAGGTTTTAGATTTAGAGATAATAGGCTCATTCTCTTTTGTAAAATAGTCAGCTAATAATCATGTGTGTTTCTTCAAACAGTAACAGCAGTCAAGATGCTAGCAAAAGCCCAACTTTCAAAAGAATCAACTGTAAAGTTTGCAAGGTTTTACCACTCAGAACTGGTCAATAGATCAGTATCAGTGAAAATAAAAAAAAGGAGAGTATAAATGAGATGTAGAATGAGCAGAGATAAATTTGTGTGTATGTGTGTGTGAGAAAGAGGCATAGTGCAACAATGACAACAGACAGGCAAAGAGAGATTGTGTAATATGTATTTAAGAGAGAATAGAAGTTACAAGAAGACTGAAGAGAGCAGAAGAGGTGGGAATGAAGAAAAATTATAAAGAAAAAAAAGAGGGAAATTAAATAAATAAAGAGGAAATAGAAAATGAAAGAAACAAATTATTGAAAGAATCAATATATATGTATGTGTGATAAGTGTCCATGTGCAAGTGTATGCGATTATGTGTATGTTATATGCGACTGTGAAAATCTATATGGGTGGTTATCTATGTAAATGTGGAAGTATGTTGTTCTATTTAAGGCGGCGAGTTGGCAGAAACATTAACACGCCGGGCGAAATGCTTAGCGGTATTTCGTCTGCGTTACGTTGTAAGTTCAAATTCCGCCGAGGTCGACTTTGCCTTTCATCCTTTCGGGGTCGATTAAATAAGTACCAGTTACACACTGGGGTCGATATTATTGATTTAATCCATTTGTCTGTCCTTGTTTGTCCTCTCTGTGTTTAGCCCCTTGTGGGTAGTAAAGAAATAGGTATTTCGTCTGCGTTACGTTGTGAGTTCAAATTCCGCCGAGGTCGACTTTGCCTTTCATCCTTTTGGGGTCGATAAATTAAGTACCAGTTACGCACTGGGGTTGATGTAATTGACTTAATACTTATGTCTGTCCTTGTTTGTCCCCTCTGTGTTTAGCCCCTTGTGGGTAATAAAGAAATAAGTATGTTGTTCTATGTGTATATGTTTATATAAATGTACATAAATGTGGAGCATACATGATTGCGTGTGTGTGTGTACATACATTGTGAGAACATGTATCATTGTGTATGTGTGTATGTATATAGATATGTGTAAATGCGTAAGTATATAGTTGTGTGCATGAGTAAGTGTACAAGGAAGTATGTAAATGTGAAAATATACACAGTGATGCATGTATGTGCAAGCTTTATGAAACAGAAGAAACACCTGGCCAACATTTCATAAGGCTAACAGCACACTATGCACTATTAGGTAATAGCTAAATAACTGTGAATAATGGGGTAGATATTTTATATTACAATAGAGAAAAGCCACTAGTGCCAACTGATCTTTCACATATCTACAGTTACACAATCTCCTTCATTTTCTCACCTTCCCCTCTTCACTCCCACTCTATCTCTCTCTCTCTCTCCATTCGCACATAGGTATGCATGCAGGCGCACGATTTATTTAAATCCAGCAGTTGAAAAAGAAATGGTATACATACATATACACACACACACAAAAAAAAAAAAGATAAAAAGATTCGAAATGAAATCTAGTTTTCTGGTTGAGCGCGTTGTAGAGACATTGAAGAATGCGATGGACTTAGAGACAATTCACAGCCAGGTGTAAATATGTGTGTGTTGATACAGGTGTTTATTCTATAGATATTAATTTGCAAGTAGGACGCTACCTACTACAACTCTTCCGAATGCCCAAACTGGTTGGTTCATACCTAAATGTCACCCTGTTAACAAATTGACCTGAAAAGCAACAGGAGCCAATAGATCTGTCATCTGTGAGAGGCTGTCAGAAAATATAAAAGAAAGATAGAAGTAAAGGATAAAAGAACGTAGAAAAGTGCCTCACTTCCTTTAGATCAAACAGAACTTTTAAAAATATACTTGCTGAACAACACGAGTTTTTATATTTTCACGAATATATATATATATATATATAATAATATAATATGTGACAATTAGTTGGTTGTCATAATAAAACTCAAAGTTTTGGATACCAGGGCTGAAGTCTGCTCCGGCATCTCCATCTCATCGGTTATTAAGACAAAACACTATGAAAAAAAAATGTTGAATAAAGGGAAATTACTCCAATAGACATGGTGAACATAATACTTCATTCATAGAATCTACATATGTACACATATACACACACACATGTATGTATATATCTATATACATACTCACACACGTGTGTACATATACATATAAACACACACACATATATGTTTACGCATACATGCACATATGCATATATACCTATGCATGCATCACTATGGTCATATATACATCTCAACACGCAGGCACTTTTTTAGCGGGCACAAATGGAGCTTGTATGACCGAGGTCATCATTTATGAAGCCACCTTAGACTCTACAACCACTAAATACATAGTTTCACAAAGAAATATGTGGGTCTCATAGAGGGAAATTTTAAAGCCAGGTTCAACAATCCTTAATAATACTGTCTCTAACAACTGAACTGTAAAACTATTCATTCACTGATATACTGAGTCCACTTAGTTATGTTGGTGATGTAAGTCGTACCTATCATGGATTAGACTCATAGGAAAAATTCAACCCAGTATTGCTTACAGCTGTAAGGTATACTAGCATATACTATGTATTTACAACCAGACATATTGAGCCAGCTAAAAGTTAGATATCTTGACAATGACGTGATTTTATTTTTAAACCTTATAAACTAGGCATGGCTGTGTTCATAAGAAGCTTGCTTTTCAACCAAGTGGTTTCAGGTTCATTCTCACTACTTGTCACCTTGAGCAAGTGTCTTTCATTACAGTCCCAGACTGACCAATGCCTTGTGCATGAATTTGGCTGATGGAAATTGTGTTGAAGCCCATCATATATATACGTGTTTGTGTTTGTGCGTGTGTGTGTGTGTGTGTGCCTGCCCCTCCCCTCTGACAACTGGTGCAAGTTTGTTTGTATATATTTAACTTAGTGGTTCAGCAAAAGAGGCTCATAGAATAAGTACAAAAGTAACAAACTTAAAAAATTAAATACTGGGGTTGATTTGTTTAACTAAAACCACAATCATTGGACAGTGGCCAATAAAAAAAAAATTAAAGATCCCTGGGAAGGAGCTTCTATGTGGTCACTTTGACCTGTTAGAAATGGTAGTCAAAGTTTTTTAAAATCATACCACACCATCTTAAAGAAAGATTGCATAATGCAGAATTGGAACAGTGCTGGAAAAAAAAAAAAAAAAAAACTTGCAAGCAAAAATAAAAAAAATAACAAAAAAGGCATAGCTAGAATGCTTTTGATCATAGAGATGTTCAATCAAAGTCAATGTGCTGTTAAACAACAACAAAAATACTTATAAAAACTGTTGCTTTCATATAAGAGATCAAAATTTCTATTTTACCTATTTGTTTGTAGATCCTCTGTTAAAATCAACTTCTTTAACTTTAAGAGCAAAAGTGTGATCATTATTTTAACAAGCTAGACTGGAATAAATAGCAGTACTTGTAATAAAACTTTTGTTTAAAAAAATGATATTCATTATTTCAGCAATAATTATTTTAATCACTTAACCACAAAACTTCTGAGAGTGACACACAATATCTGTCTCTTACAATTAAATTATCCGTTAGACACATGAAACAAATAAATGATGATCTGATAAAAAACTTCTTTAAGAAGAAAGAATGTCTTTCTGTGATATTATTAATTTTTCCTCCCAACAAACAAGAATCTTCTTGCTTAAATAAATAGCTTTAATGAATGGTAAGGTGTTAATATTTCAATTATATTTCTGCTAGCTTTTCTCAGTCACAGAGTAACTCAATCTTTGAAGTGTACAAGAAAAATATTTTACTGTATATTGGAGCTAACATCTATTAAAATAAAGGGAAGAGGCTTGCCTGTAATGCTTGACTTGAAGAAATTTTTGATCTGCATATTTTAAGGAATGACCAAAGGGGGGGGGGGAGAGAGAGAGAGAGAGAGAGAGTGTGTGTGTGTGCAAATGTGCATGAGCATATTGTATGTGTTGTTTAGGTTAGTCTTGAGCAAAATCTATGATCATCTGGATTATGTATTCTGGAGAACAGACAGGATGGTTATAGCATTTCAGATGTGACCACACTATCTCTTTTTGCCAGCATATTTGGTCAGTGTGAACATTGTTTAACATGGTAAAATGTGGTTTGAGAAGAGATTTTGGCTGCAAGTGAGTCAAGTGACTCATAAAGAGGAACCCTCATTAGCTTGTGTGAGTCTGTGACACACACACACACACACACACACACATATACATAGATATTTCCTAGGCAGATTATCTAATCCAGTGCCCAATTTAACATCTTAGCTATGGGAAAATGCCTTTAGAGGAGACTACTTTGTTGCAAACATTGAAGCCAGGTCTCCTGTTTGAGCATAACTTATTCCTACTAGTCTCAGTGCCCTTGAGAAAAGTCAGGAGTGATATCCACCCTACTTTGACTATTGAAATAAAGAAAGAAGAGAGAAGTTGAGAGAGAGCAAGAGCAAGTTGAAAAAAGAAATTAGCTCCATTGATACAGATAAATATCTTCAAAACTCTAACTTGTCTTTAATTTCCTATGGTCTTAGTAGGTTGATATAAATATATTACAAATATACCGTTTCAAAAATGGTTGTTGAGAATAAAGTGTAAGATAAATGTGATGTATCTTGTACATGAATTGTGAGCTTGTTACTTTCCAGCTTTCACGTTTTCACTGCTGGGAGTTATATGAAAGGGACATCTGAGCATGTGAGTCTTCCTTTAACAGTACATAACCTCTCTAGAAACAACATTTAGGTAATACCTCCTGGTGTCTTGTGGCTCAAGGTTAAAACTTATCAAGAACTCAAGTGGTGGTCTGCTTTTAGAGGTGTAGGCCCACCATTATGTGAAAATACCCATGTACTCACTAACTGACTTCTAGTTATGTGTTATAGTGCGACTGCTTCGTGATTGCTTTCCTTCTTCATGAATCTAATTCAATAATAACTAACTTGAAACAACTATGATAGTTGATACTGTTAGATATACACAGAACAAATAGTTTGCATTATTTATTGGAAACTATTTCTGTAGTTGGATATGAATCTATGTTTAGAGAATTTGGATGGGAGAACAATCAAGCAAGGATGTGTTCCTTGCCCTGACAATTTTAATCTTTTTTGTGTTGTTTCTGAAATACTCATTCAAGTCTTTAATTGATAGTACTCGCCTTCACTCAAGCTCTGATGGTCAGCTCTACATTACACACAGACTAAAAGTCAAACCTTGATGCAGTTATCTCCTCAAATTCTGAGAAGGCCACTTCATCATATTCCTCCCCCAGACGGACTCTAATAGGAACTTGAAACCTATTTGATCACATAATTAGTATCAAGAAGACCCAAATCATGGAATGAAGAATTTCATCTCTTCCTTGATTAAAAATCAAATAAGATGAACAGAACATGACACATGAGTTTCAATATCTTAGTTTTACTGCTACTGATAACCCTGTTATAGGTGCAAAACTGAAGAAGAACACTGGTACAACAGCTACTATTCTCTCAAGATGTACTAAGAAACTATGAGAGAATAAACTGCTTAGAATATTTACCAAAGTTGAGATGTTCTCAAACCCCTGAGTTTAGCACACATGTTTGGCAGTAGTCATAGACAACAAACTTTTCACAAAAACACAAACTTTACATGCCTCATAAGGTGCAGAATTATTGGGATCAAATAGTAGGACAAGATCTGCAGTGCCAACATACTACCAGGGAAGGAATTGCCTCATTTTTGCTTTCTCTGCCATCTTTGATGACTTAAACATGTCCATTGTATAGTTAATGGTTGATTTCCTAAAGACCTATTTGGTGAACTGGCTTCTGGAGCAAGAGACAAAAGTTGCTCACATCTGTAAAATAAAGATGTGTACAAGCATAACATAAATGTGATAAACACAACTTTATAACCTGGGAAGCAACTATGGAAGCAGTAAATATTACAGAGATTAAAAGGCAAAGAAAAACATTCATAAAACCTGAATTAACAACATTATCATGAGAAAGATACATCATTCCATAGAAAATCCACAAAAGAAGCACTGGCCTTTATATGCCAGATCTGCAGCAAAGGATTGGACTTCACAGCCATTTCAGAAGATGTTCTTCATCATCTTCTGCCTCCATAGGAACTCTCCATATTCTTCAAAGCTTACAGATGCCATCTATACTGTAGAGGCAGCTTTATAGAAACTTAATGCTCTGAACACCATGAAAAACCTCTTTCGTTTCATTTTCTTATCACCGATTCATACAATATATACAATTTGTTCAAATGAATGTCCACAATGTATGGTTATCATTGAAGTTATGTTTCTTTAACTAATTCTAAGTAATGAAAATAACGAGAGAAAATATAAATGAAAAGATCAAGAGAATTTACAAAATCCTTATATACCACCAAAAATCTAGAGATTATAAACAAACCATTAGGCAAGCTAGATTTGTTTGTACAAAAGTAATTCCTAAGTAGAACTATTAATTGTTATTAATAATAATATTTACAGAGTGAAAAAGAAAAAGCAACAATTAATCTTGGGATAGAAGGCTTGTGTGTATGAATGTATATGTAAACACATACATAACTAATATGAGGGTGATTATATACACACATAACTACACACCCATAAATTCACATATGCACATATATTATCCTTGCATACATGTAGAAACAGGAAAAAAGGTTTAGCATGTGTTGGAAATATTATAGTGCACTGTAAAATGGATACAAGCATCTGGCAACAAATAAAGATAGTTGTATGATTCATTTGGTGTGTAATGGAAATCTCAGAGACACATTGAACTGTGAGGAAGTAAAAATGGTAACTAGGAATTAAAAACATGGGCTAAGAATATAGAAAAAGAAGAGCAGAATGAAGTGTGTGACTATGGGTGATGACAACAAGTAACTAATGTAATTAGTTAGTTATGTACATATCTGTCTGTCTGTCTGTATGTATGTCTGCCTGCCTGCATTCCTTCATTGCTGCTGTTCTTTAAGAAGTGCAATCCATCTCTAAGAAGTGGTTGTATACAAAAATGAGTTGATTGCCACTATATATATATATGTGTGTGTGTGTGTGTGTATGTGTGTGCATTTATATCAGATCTGCATAGCTTAGTCAGTAGAGCTTCAGACTTTTATATGTGTAGGTGTGTGTGTGTGTGTGTGTGTGCGATGTTTAATAGCTTTGTGTAATTGATATACTAAACATGCACCAAATAAAGGATTTAAATGCAGTTAGAGAGTTCAAATAATATTTAATATTGATAGTGACTTTTTATTTCAAAGTTTTGTCATTAAAACTGGCACCACAAAATGCTACCATATGTATCTTTTTTGAAATGTTGGATCTTGAAGCAGATAAGCTCTATACTACTGTGTAAATATTGGGTTAAAAACCTCTTTGGATTGAAAAAGTCAAAGACTGCTTGTAGGATGTCAACAATATATATATATATAATATATATATATATATATAATATATATATATATATATATATAAAGTGGTTGGTATTTGGAAGGGCATCCAACTGTAAAAACCTTGCTAAAACTGACCTCGCCAGTGCTTGTGCCACATAAAAAGCACTCAGTCTACTCTGCTGGGTGGTTGGTGTTAAGAAGGGCATCCAGCTGCAAAAACCCTGCCAAAACAGACACAGAAGTGTGGTGTAGGCTCCTGCCTGGCCAGCTCCTGTCAAACTGTCCAACCCATACCAGCTTGGACAGCAGACATCAAACGATGATGGTGATAAAGACATAACAACAATGAAAATTTTGTAGTGTATGAAGGAAAACTATTAAAGTCAAAGTTTATATAGGCCAATTACTAAGAATTACTTTAACCTACTCTGAAATTACAGGTGATAGACTGCAACTGTGCTTTATATCTATATATATATATGTATAAATGGCTGTGCAGTGCCACGAAAAACACATGTGTGGTGCTATGTAAAAGCACCTGTGCGGTGCCACATTGAAGTACCCTGAACACTTTGTAAAGTGATTGGCGTTAGGAAGGGCACCCAGTCATAGAAACCATGCCAAATCAGATTAAAGTCTAGTGCTGTTCTCCAGCTCGCTAGCTCTGGTCAAACCATCCAACACATGCCACCATGGACAATGGCTGTTAAATGATGATGATGACGGTGATATATATATATACACACACACACACACACAAACACAGGTGAAGGCATGACTACATGGTTAAGAAACTTGGTTTGCAACCACATGTGTGGAACCATGGGCAGGTTCTTTTACTATAACCCTGAGCTGACCAATGCCTTGTAAGTGTATTTGGGGAATTTGGTAGAAACTGTGGAAGTCCATCATCTTATCCCATATTAATTACATCCATATAGCTACATATTGTGATGAACTACATTTACCAATATGATTATGGATCTCTGAGCCCCTAGAAACAGCAGTTGGACTTTCTTTCACCTCTTTAATTTTCTCTATCATTTGTACTCTGTGTAAGTTGGATCTGTTGATATCGATATCTATATATTTATACTTAAAAACTCATCATCTGAAAGTCTCCACCTTTTGCCTTCTCTTGTTTTGCATGTATACATATATACCTATTTTGTATTTCTTACTCAAACTATTATATTTAAAATATTTAATTTATTCAATGTGACTGATTCGTTTATCTGCATAATTGCCTCTATACCTGCTCAAGTTGATCCCTCTTATAGCCTTTTTTATATCCTGTGGAATCGATTACCTTTAAACACATTGGAGTTTAAGTTTGAATCTTTTGAGCACTATTAAGAGTTGTCTATACAGAGGATCTCTGAATGTCATCTATGGATTATATATATATATATATATATATATGTAAGGAATGAGGTGTAGGAAGAAGGTTAGTTTCAAGCAAACCGTAGTACATATAAAACAACTTTCAGGAACAATAGGTTCTGCTTGCTACCCATTCTTTAACATGTATGTGTGTGTGTGTGTGTGTACACACGATAGACTATATATAATGTGAAGGTGTGCTAGATTGTGGGTTCAATTCTGACCGGACAGCACTGCGTTCTTGAGCAAAACACTTCATTTCACATTGCTCCAGCCCTCACCTCTCGATCAGAGGGAAATGTTCACCTGTTTGCCTAACCAGCAGGGTCGTGTCATTTGAAGGCTAAAACAATGCAAAAGTGCATTGTGACCAGCAATGTATAACAGCATCTGATAGCCTGGTCAGTCATGTGGCCACACACACATGTATGTGTATATATACACATGTGTGTGTTTTGACATGACATAATTGTTGTAAATGGTTGTCATACCAGCATGTCATTCATTTCCCAAATATTGCAAGAACATAGTTGGCCATGCAGAAATATTATCGTGCTTGGAAACATGGAATTTTGCATAAGGAAGGGCACCTAGTAGTAATAAAATTTGCCTTAATAAACTCTATCTGATCCATGCAAGCATGGAAAATGAACATTAAAATGGTGATGATGACGACCATGACATATATATATATATATGTATGTATATATATATATATATATATATATATATATATATATATATATATATAATATATATATATATATATATATATATAAAGCAAATAAGTAATAAGGATGTCCAGGTAACAATGTATTATGGCTGTTTCAAGAGGCTCCATTTAATCAATCAACGAAAACATTACATCACATCAATTTGAAAAAAAACTCCTCAGAAGCAGACGAAATGTATAGATTTCCAATATAAAGGATAAACCATTTTTGTAGCACAACTTACATCAGTACTAGAAACCAAAATAATTTCATTGTTTCCTTTTGCTATATTTGTGGCAGAATGAATTTAGGGAAAAATGTATATCTAAAGCCTACTATAATTATAGTAGGCTTTAGATACACACACACACACACACATATATGCATATCTATATATGCAATTACATATCTCTCTCTCTCTCTCTATATATATATATATATATATATATATATACACACAGGGTGCATAAGGTATTTGAGGACATACCTTTTTGGGGTCATTGCTGCATTTTTTGCTAACTCTGTATAATCTTTGTTTCAGAAAATAATAATGCCAAACCCTCAGCTTACTCAGGAAATGAAGAGGTATGCTGTTATAAAGGCTGAGCATAGTGATTTAGAAATATATCAACTTTTAAAAGTTGCCAGATCTTTCATCAACAAGGTTTGTAAGGAATTAGAGACTGAAGATGGAAACGTATCACCAGTATCAAAGCATAAAAAGCATTCTAAACACTCTGAAATCATCAGAACACTTGAATTTATCCAGCAAGCGCAACAGTCCATGAGGTCAATTGCAAAAGATCTCCATGTGTCAGAAGGAACAGTCAGAAATGTTGTCCATGAAGACAGCAGCAGAAGATTTGATTTGGTTTTTCTTAAACAATAAAAACTTCAATGAAGATCAAAAAGTTAACAGAAGAAATGACAGATGGTTATGTTCAGACCCTTCTGAAGTTCCAAGTGTTATGCATACAAAATTTCCTAAAACTGCCATGGTTTTAGGAGTTGTCAGCAATGAAGGACACGTGATGCCTCCTTAACTTTTTTCCACAAAGTCTACATTGAGGTCCTGGAAACAACTGTTAAGCCCTGGATAGACAGTGTATGCAATGGAAGGCCATGTTTTTCAGTAAGACTCCACGCTATCACACATGGCTCTAGTAACACAAAAATGGATGGCTAAAAATTTTCATGATCACATAACCCCTAACATTAGGTCTCCTAATTCCCCAGATTTCAATCCATTGGACTATTACATGTGGAGTGTTGTTGAAAGAGAGGTCAATGAACATGCCCATAACACCAAAGATTCTATGAAAGCTGCCATAGTCAGAGGAATGTCCAAAATGAACAAGGACCACTTGATTCAAGAGTGTAGATGATTTAAATCTGATATAGAAACAGTTGTTGAAGCTGAAGGTGACTTTATTGAATAACATTATAGAAAAGAAGATTTATTTTTAATCCTCATAGAATTTTTTGATAAATAAAGTTATTATCTGTCCTCAAATATCTTACACAGCCTATATGTGTGTGTGTGAGAGAGAGAGAGAGTGTGTGTGTGTGTGTGTGTATGTGTGTGCATGTGTTTGTATCTCTCTCTCGCTCTCTCTATATGTATATATATATATAATATAAAGTTACTTGGAAATGGATGCATGGCATTCAATCAAATAACAATATAAATAATATATATATATATATATATATTATATATATATATATATATGCATATATGGGTACAGACGTCACCAACAGTAAACAGCATGAAGTACGAAAGCAAATATATGCAAACAACGAGAGAAACAAATGGAAAATAAGACAAGTAACATAAAAAAACGATCCTTCATCAGTTGTCGGTTGTCTATCTACTCCCCGTTTCAAGCATTGAGCAACATTTTATATTCATAGTCAGGACGCCATGATATACGGAAGTCAGGACTTTTTCTATTCCTGAGCGCTATACTAATACATTTGTTTGTTTGTACTCCACCTGCCTTCGTCTTTTGTTTATTTTCGTAAACTTTCCCTTCATATTATATACATATATATGAAGATAGATAGATAATGTATGGCATCTCTTTACTATTAGTGAGTAAGCACATATTGAAATATGTCTACCAAATTGCTTTCTCAACATTCACTGTCATTCTCTACTTATCAATTGAAGAGAATATTATGATAAAGTAGTAATCCAAATTTAGTCAGTTTCCAGACGCTGGAGTGAAAACTGTACCAGCAACTGACAGTGCAAGTTTCTTTTCTTTTTCTTTTTTTTTTAATAAGCATCAGTTTATTTGTAAATCTTCCTTGGCAAACACAAGATCAGGAAAAGTCTGGCGGAAGGCAATAAAACATGCCAGTGGGATTTCTATTAAGAGAAGTAAATCAAAGAAAACTTACCGACTGGATGATATTTTAACAAATCATGCTAAAACTTTTGCACATATCCATCAGGAAATCTATATTCATATGGGGATTTTTAAGTCAAGCCTACAGATATCAAAAATGCTGAAGGATTTCTATGTATTATTATTATTATTATTATTATTATCTAGTCATATGTTTAAATAATCTTATAATCTTTTTTTTTTTATAATTCTTGTTGGAAAGAACTGCATGAAGGCAATAAGAAAAATATAATTGGTAATTTCCTCAAAAAAATATACATTTGCTTCATTAGAAAAATAAAATAAACAGTGTGCTGCTGATCAATTTTGATTTTGATTAATATAATGGGGACAAAATCAACTGAGAACAGCTGAGTAATCTATCAATGTAAGTGGTGATCAGATAAAAGATTTTTCTGTAGTCTATTTCTAATCCTTAGTGTGTTGTTGTTATCACTGAGGCAATAATAATGGCCATAAGGACAATATACTCAACATGTACTTTAAAATGCCACATCCATACTTGCATAGTTAAGATCTTCAATTTTCATATGGCTCCAGGTTTGCTTCCGCTTCTACTGAGCATCACATTGGAAAAATGTACATCTTAATTACAAAGGTATACCTGTGCCTATACAAATGTGCGTGTGTGTGTGTGTGTGTATATAGTAGAATAGCTAATGTTATTGAGTCAGAGTTTATGCATTGATAATATATTTTAGCATAGTGGAGGCAAGTGAAATCGAAATGGATCAAAAATCAATGCAAATTGCAGTTGTGATACCAGTGCCGGTGGCATGTAAAAGAAGCATCTGAACGTGGCCGTTGCCAGTTCCACCTTGACTGGCCTCTGTGTCGGTGGCAGGTAAAAAGCACCAACTGATCACGGCCATTGCCAGCCTCGCCTGGCACCTGTGCCGGTGGCATGTAAAAAGCACCCACTACACACACGGAGTGGTTGGCATTAGGAAGAGCATCCAGCTGTAGAAACACTGCCAGATCAGACTGGGCCTGGTGCAGCCTCCTGGCTTCTCAGACTCCAGTCGAACCGTCCAACCCATGCTAGCATGGAAAGTGGATGTTAAACGATGATGATGATGATGAAGCTCACACACACACATACACACACATTTAGCTTTGCTGATTAAACAGACCCTATAGCACAACTGTAAGGTTCTCTGTAGAACAGTAGACTACTCCAAGAACGGACTTGCTCTACCTGGCTACTCAATCCTCTCAAAGCTGTTTCCTTGTGTTCATGAGAGAGATAGAGAGAGAGAGAGAAGAAAAGGAAGAGATGTAGGACTACTTATAAAAATGCTACAAGTAACAAGTACCAGTTTTACTCATTGATACATATTATTGATACTTTGGCTGGCAGAACATATGGACAATAAATACTAAGATAACATGTGCTTAATAAAATTGTAAGTAACTCCCATAAATATATTTGATAAGCATGCATTCAACCTTGCCTTCATAAATAGTGAGATTGAATGAATTATGCAGAAATAGAGAACAAGTAGAGATTACGTTTATGAATAGCAAAAATATATACATCTGTGTGTGTGTGTGCAAGCGTGCATATTGATATAATCAGTATAAGGGCATCCAGCCATAAAAACTGTGCCAAAGCAGATCTTGCTGGAGTTGGAACCATGTAGAAAGCACTCGGTCCACTCTCTAAGGTGGTTGGCATTAGGAAGGGCATCCAGCTGTACAAACCAAGCCAAAAACAGACAGTGAAACCTGGTATAGTCTTCTGGCTTGCCAGCCTCTATCAAATCATCCAACCCTTGCCAGCATAGAAAATGAACATATATATATATCAGTCATTGCTTTTTTTTTATGCTTGCGTGTGTTGGACAGAATTTATTGAGAGAAATTTCTATTGGAGATGGGTGCCCTTCTTGTTGCCAACCTTACTAGTTTCCAAGCAAGATAATATTTTTCCATGGCCACAATTGTTTTTGCAGAATTTTGGAAATTAATGACATTCATTTACAACAATCATGCAATGTCAAAACAAGGACACACACACCAGGCTTCTTTCAGTTCCTGTCAAACCTATACACAAGGGTTTGGGAAGCCAAGGGCATAGCAGGAGACATTTTCCCAAGGTGCTACACACTGGGGTTGAACCTGAAATCATGTGGCTGGGAAAAGCAAACTTCTTAACCAGATATGTATATTGATCAGTCTTACACTTGCCAAATAAGTAGAATATACTTCATTGAAGAGAGCCAATGAACCTGAATCTTGTCCATTTGTTTAACTACCACACTGAATTTCCTACATTTTAAGTTATTTTATAGAGTTATCTCTTTGGTTGCTGCTTTCAGATTTTAATTCTTTAGCATTCAGATTACTCTGTTAAATGTATTGCTTGTATTCACATTCTGTTTACTTGTTTCAGTCATTTGACTGCGGCTATGCTGGAGCACTGCCTTTAGTCAAGCAAATCAACTTGAGGACTTATTCTTTGGAAGCCTAGTACATATTCTATTGGTCTGTTTTGCCAAACCGCTAAGTTACAGGGACATAAACACACCATCATCAGTTGTCAAGCGATGGTGGGGGGACAAACACAGACACAAACATATACAACACATACATACATACATACATATATACATACATACATATATACATACATACATATATACATACATACATATATACATACATATATATATATATTATATATATATAATATATATATATATATATATATATATATATATAAATACACACACATATACAATGGACTTCTTAAAGTTTTCATCTACAAAATCCACTCACAAGGCTTTGGTCGACCCGAGGCTATAGTACAAGACACTTGCCCAAGGTGCCATGCAGTAGGAATGAACCTGAAACCATGTGGTTGGTAAGCAAGCTACTTACCACACAGCCACTCCTGTTTGGAATTAAATCATACATTATCTCACAGCTTTCAGATTTTGATGATGTGAGTGGCCAAATCTGGCTGGTTTGAACATAAAACAGGTAGAATATTTGGGTCCGATAGGGCCAGTTTAAATGCTAAAGGGTTAAACACTCTTAGATGGAGATTTTGTATAGTAATTGTACAGATCAGTAGTTCTCAATCAGGGTCTGTATGACCCCTGGGGGTCCACACTAGCAAAATAGTAAATTGAGAATCCACAGTAGTATTTTGAGGGTCCATGAAAAGGTTTGATTTTCATGTATTTATTGCAGGAAACAATCTGTTCATTATGGAGAGAAGATAGTTCAGCCATCAAATTCCTTTATATTATATCCTCTCAGTATATCAAGTGATGAAAGAACAGTAAAAAAACAGTCCTATACAATCTTAAAATGGGCCACTAGCAACAGGAAGGACTTTGCTCAATGGTATGCTTGGACAAGGTTAGTTTGAAGATAAACAACAACAAAAATGCGCTGAAATGCATATCAACATTTTGTTTCCTGAAAATTGATAATCATTCAACTATGTAAATTAAGGATTATTACTGATTGCAGATTAAAAGTTATTGAAGAGTTTGATTGTAGGGAGACCATTTAATTATAGAAGTAGACTATTTTTGAGTAGCAGTAGTAGTAGCAGCAGCAGCAGCAGCAGTAGTAGCAGCCTGAATACTATTTGGTCCAGCTGCTTTGTTAGGTTTTCAGAAATAAAGTTGTTTGATGATCTCATCAGTTAACTCTCTTTCAACAGACTGGCATGAATATAACTGATTGAATAAAAGTCTTTAATTCATATTTCTAGTCATATGCACCTATTGTTCATGGTGATGACTATTACAGAATAGTTTGTACCTATACACAAGCTTTAAAAATTAGCTCTCTAAACATATTAATTATAGAAAAAGAAAACGAATTAAAATTATATCTAATTCATTGACTTGAGGGTAATCTAGTGAAAATATTTGTACACAATATTAAAATATTCATATTTATCCTCTGTGTAAAAGTGTAACCTCGTTGGTTCTTGTTACTTCACTTGTAAAGCTGTAATGAAAGATCCCTTTAAACTCAATACACCCACACATATGCATATTTTATTCAGTTTTTCACGTGTGATGAGTCATTAGAATACAGCCCGCATCCAGAATGATTCGAATAATTATCAATCAATAATTAAACAGTTCCTATTCAACAATAACAGCACACTCAATACTCTTCTGTGCTTTCTTTATTCAACTTTGAGCCAGGGAAACAAGTGTCCATTTAATGTTTCACTAATTACAGAAATAGTTTCCAATAAATTATGCAAACTGTTTGTTTTATATGTATGACTTAAGAGTAAGTCATTAATGAATTAGATTTATGAAGAAGAAAAGAAAGAGACTGATAATAAGTGTAGGTCAGAGTGAGGGTAAAATACATACAGGACAAATTTAAGGGGTCTTCAATTAGAGATTACAAGAGAAGCAGATAGAACCCACTAAGCTACACTTTTACAAAGAGCAGTAGATATTTTCATTACATTTAATATATTGTATTAGATGTGAATGAGGAAAAAAGAAAAGGTGGAAACATCAAGTCAGTTTAATAATAACCTTAACAAAAGATGGGTGCAGTTTACTGAATCGAGACCATTATTTACTGATACTTATATATAAACCTTTGAGGGAGTGAAAACAAAAATTGCTCTAAAATATGAGTCATTGAACAATCTATTTAGTACAATTCCTTATCATTTGTATCAACTTCAATGCACTAATAATAATAATAATCCTTTTTACTATAGACACAAGGCCTGAATTTTTTGTGGAGGAGAATAGTTGATTACATCGACCCCAGAACTCAACAGGTACTTATTTTATCAAATTTTAACGGATGGGATCTTTTCAGTTTGAACGGCAATTTTTGAAAAATAATTTCCACATAACTAAACACTTTTAAACTTCATATACTGGTAGAATATGTTTATAAAACATCTTTTTCTCTTGGCTTTATTGAGAAAATTCTATAGTTTGTAAGATATTTGTTGTTTTTTTTCTTCAATTTCTGCAATTTCAACCAATCAATGACGTCTATTGAGGTGAAAACATTCTGTGCCATATGAATATGTCCCTTGTTTAAGAAACAGATTGGGTTTATTTACATTTCTGAAGAAAAAAAGATACCCTTCCCCCCCACCCATAACCCTAAAACAGATTGAAATGCAATAGATCGATACTAGGGTCATAATTATGGGTGACAATTTCATATGACATCGCTAGAAAAAACTGCCGGTCAAACCGAAAAGATCCAAAGGATGAAAGGCAAAGTTGACTTCAGCGGAATTTGAACTCAGAACATAAAAGAATGATGAAATGCTGCTAAACATTTTTGAGAAAAAAATATGGAAAGCTAAAAGACTGAGCTCAAGTCTCACATGGACAGAACTTAGGAGTACATGTGAAGACAGAACATCCACAAAAGATTGTGTTTCTTGGAACAGCATGGTTTCTTGGCAGGGTTCTCAATCTGAATGAAACATGTTACCTTATAGTCCATTGGTTATGGACAGCTGACACTTTGTTAGAATCCCCAGTTGGTGTGTTAACCAACAATAACAACAATAATAATAATTGTTTCAAATTTTGACAAAAAAGTCCAGTAATTTTAGTGGGAGGTATTAGTCAATGCCATCGATCCCAATACTTGATTAATATTTTCTTTTATCGAGTCTGAAAGGGTGAAAGGTACTTGATCCTAGCATTTGACAGGTACTTTATCGACTCTGAAAGGATGAAATGCAAAGTTGAGCCCAGCAAGATTTGAAACCAGAATGTAAAGAGCCGGAAAAAATACCACATAGAGTTTTATCGTATGCTCTAATGATTCTGTTAGATCTCCCCTCCTAATAATAATAACAATAATGATGATGATGGTGATTATTTCTAATGTAGACTCAAGGACACATTTAGGGAGAGGGAGGATTCGAATAAATAGACCCCAGTACACACAGTTAACAGGAATGTCTCCCAGTCCACCATGGCTGTGATGTTAACTAGAAAAGCGGCAGGTTGAGTGCAGTGCCAATGAAAACAGTAATGGCTGCAACAACAAACGAAGCCAAAGATCAAAGAGGCTGCAACAACGGCAGTTCAAAGATCAAAGCGACAGCTTAGACTTTCATCCCCTACCATCGCTATCTCTGCCAGACTCAGACGCCGGTTTCGAGTTAATTGGCAACATTTACACTGAAGGGGAAATCGTTAAACACACTTAAGAACTTCATATTATGAATCAGTTTAACACTTCCTGTTACCCCAGTGTGGTTAATGAACACATTCTCTCTTTTTCAGAGAGAAAACGTGTTGGAGTGCGTGTGTATATGAATGAGTGCGTGTAAATGCCGTCAAAACAAGTAAAGTGAAATATTAGCTATAAAAGTACGGGTATAGCAAAAACGTTTAAAGGAAGAAAGTAGGCAAGCAATACAACAGTTAAAAAAGGTTAATTAAAGAGAGTAATAAAACTAAAATGTTTCTGCAGCTACATTGTCAACTACAGAATTATGTATATGTGTGTACACACGCACACACGAAAGTGTATACATATAATAAAGTGGTGTGCAATTCCAGTTAACTGTTTTTACATTAATAAAAAGAAAACATTTTCAATATATACATACGCACACTCATATACCTGCATACGTAGATACAAGTGCACACTATATACACATGTAGTGTGTATGTGTGTGTGTATATCATCATCATCATCATCATCATCATCATTTAGCGTCCGTTTTCCATGCTAGCATGGGTTAGACGGTTCAACTGGGGTCTGTGAAGCTGGAAGGCTTCATCAGGCCCAGTCTGATCTGGCAGTCTTTCTACGGCTGGATGCCCTTCCTAACGCCAACCACCCCGTGAGTGTATATATATATACTTTATTTAAAAGCAGCAGGAATTCAACAAAACCTGCTACTCGGAGTTTCACGTTCCCGTTCGTCGGACAGTTTTGTTCTATTTTAACAAAACTGTCCGACGAACGGGAACGTGAAACTCCGAGTAACAGGTTTTGTTGAATTTCTGCTGCTTTTAAATAAAGCATATTACTCTACCCCTGGTATTTGAGTACTCTTTTTTCCACCTTGTTTCACATTTATGTGTTTACTCCGGTGTATGTATATATATATATATATATATATATATATATAGTCGTGACAGATACTAATGCCACTCATGTGGTTGCATGCCGGTCGCACGTAAAAGCGCCTACTGCACTCTTGGAGTGGTTGGCGTTAGGAAGGGCGCCCAGCTGTAGAAACTATCCCAAATTACACTGGTGCAGCCCCTCAGTTTACCAAACCTGGTCAAACCGTCCAACCCATGCCAGCATGGACAACAGAGGTTAACTGATGATGATGATGATGATGAATTGGCTCCTTTCAGTGTGTGTGTAGGCGTAGGAGTGGCTGTGAGGTAAGTAGCTTGTTTGCGGACCACATGGTTCTGGGTTCAATCCTACTGCGTGACACCTTGGGTGTCTTCTACTATAGCCTCGGGCCGATCAAAGCCTTGTGAGTGTATTTGGTAGATGGAAACTGAAAGAAGCCCGTCCTATATATGTATATATATGTCTGTGTGTGTGTATGTTTGTGTGTCTGTGTTTGCCCCCCCCCCAACATCGCCTGACAAACGATGCTGGTGTGTTTACATCCCCGAAACTTAGCGGTTCGGCAAGAGACATAGAATAAGTACTAGGTCCTGGGGTCGATTTGTTCGACTAAAGGTGGTGCTCCAGCATGGCCACAGTCAAATGACTGAAACAAATAAAAGAGTAAAGATATATATAATGTGTTCGTCCCTTTGTGTATTTCACGTTCTTGTTTCTTTATATATAATTTTTATACCTATAAGGTTATAATGGATACAGATCGTGTATCAATAGCTATCTTGATGGCGGTGGCCTCATGGAGCTGACCATGGCAGCGATTATTCTTATATCTATAAGAATGCCATATTAATATGGCGATAACAATTAATTTCCAGTAAACGCTGCCATAATCTCTTTTATAGAGACTTAGTAATTTTAATATTTCTATTATTGAAAACAAGTGGATATATTCCACTGAAACTAGGTAAATATAAGCCTTCGAACAGAGACGTCAGTGGCGACACCTGCGGGTCTGACTGCGCTACATTGACAAGGGGCAATACCCCGAAACGCGTCTGTAGCTGTCGGACTGGCAGTGTGAAGCGGCTGACCTCCCTTGTTCGAAGGTTATAATGGATACAGATCGTGTATCAATAGCTATCTTGATGGCGGTGGCCTCATGGAGCTGACCATGGCAGAGATTATTCTTATATCTATAAAAATGCCATATTAATATGGCGATAACAATTAATTTCCAGTAAACGCTGCCATAATCTCTTTTATAGAGACTTAGTAATTTTAATATTTCTATTATATATATATATATATATATATATATATATATATATTATATATATATATATATATATATAGGCATGGGTATATGATGAGAGGTTCACTTCCCTCTTACGTGGCGTTGGGTCCAGTCCTAGCGTCTGGTACCTTGGGTGAATGTTCTATTATAGCCCAGGGCCAACCAAAGCCACGAGTGGATTTAACAGATGGAAACTGAAAGGAACCAATTCATCATCATCAATTAACGTCCGTTGTCCATACTGGCATGGGTTGGACGGTTTGACTAGGGCTGGTAAACTGAGGGGCTGCACCAGTGTGATTTGGCATAGTTTCTACAGCTGGATGCCTTTCCTGACGCCAACCACTCCGAGAGTGTAATGGGTGCTTTTACGTGCCACCGGTACGGAGCCACTTGAGTGACATCAGTATCTGCCACGACTATAAATTCACTTGGTTTGATGGGGTTATATATATATATATATAAAGAGAGAGAGAGAGGGGAGAGAGAGAGAGAGGGGAGAGAGAGAGAGGTAGAGAGAGAGAGGACAGTGCAGTCCTTGGACCCATTGTATCCTATATATATATATATATATATATATATATATATATATATATATATATATATATATAAAATTGTTGTCATCATTTGATGTTCACATTCCATGCTGGCATGGGTTGTCAGATGGTTTTGACAAGATACAATGGGTCCAAGGATCGGACTCTACTCTATGCCTGCTTTTGTATGTTTCTAGGGCTGCACACCCTTCCTAATGTCAACATTTTTACAGTATGTACAGGATATTTTTTTCTAGATACCAGCACTAATGAGGTTGTGACGCAGCTTGTGAAAACTAAGTTCCTCTTCAAGTGAGTGAGGCTACAGTAGAGAAGGAGGCACTTTATGCAAAGAAATGAGGGTGAGGGGTTAAAGTATAAGAAAAAGGGCCAGAACAGAACACATTTCTTACAGTATAGGAGCTACATGGCAACTCGTATTATAGAAAAGAGGGTGGAGCTGGAAAGAGGCAAAATAGTAGTGATGCAATGTCATGGTGGACCCTTAAGCTATGTGGTGGGTGGAGAGAGGAGGACAGGCAGTTAAGTGGGAGTGCAAGATGGTTAGAAACAGAAAATGGATAAGAGGGTGAATATAATGAAGAACAAGCGTTGAAGGATAAGTAGGGGAAAAGGAGTAGATGATGACTGTAGAAATTGGGCAATGATCGAGGGACGACCAATAATACTTATGAGTTAGGAGGCAGGTGAGAGGAGATAACAATGTTGAAAGGGGAAAGTTGGGAGCATAATAATAATAATCCTTTCTACTAAAGGCACAAGGCTTGAAATTCTGGGGGAGGGGATAGTTGATTTTTATCAACCCCAGTACTCAACCGGTACTTATTTTATCGACTCCGAAAGGATGAAATGCAAAGTCAACTTTGGCTGAATTTGAACTCAGAACGTAAAGAAGGACGAAATGCTGCCAAGCAGTTTGCCCGCCGAATAATAATAATAATAATAAAATTTTAATATGAAGCAAGCAATATACCAACTGGCCTAAGAAGTATCAGAAAAATGTCCAATAGAAAACTTGAAAAACTGTGAATTGGAGACAATATTTTTTGCAAGTGCCCTTTGACAAGTATCTTTTTTAGTCAATGGAACAAGCTACTTACACAAAGCTAGTTCATATTCATGCAAACACATAACACCATCTGCGCTCATTATGGAATCCAATTTCCCTTACCTCTTGACTTCCTTCTTTCATTAAGTAATGAGTTGATCATAACTTCTGATTAAGCCTAATTGTTACTGGGTGATATATTGTACTTCCAGACAATATTTAGATAGTGTTCAGTCCCTAGATCAACTATTTTATCTAATGAAACCCCCAGGTGACTATTCCTAGTCAGAATCTTAAACAACTTTTTTCCCCTGTGAAATGAGTCCCACTAAAATGTTTCATAAATTTTTACAGGCTATTAACTATGATTGTGGAGGCACATAGCTTAGTGGTTAAGGTGCTGGACTCATGATCGTAAGATTGCAATTTCAATTCCTGAATCAGGTGATTTGACTGAATATAAGGAGAAATGGAAGCTGAATCAAATGAAAAAGGGATTATTTAATAGCATAATGTAGATCTGTTTAGTGCTGATGTAAATTTTCAGAATTTAAGTTGATATTTGTCTAACTGACTGCATTTTGTGAAAGATTCAGATTTGGTGTTTAAGTACTCTGAAGACACGAGAATAGCTGTTCTTGAGAACACATCATTTCACATTGCTCCAGCCCACTGAACTGGTAAAAATGTGTAATTCTGTAAAAGACTGGTGTCCCATCCAGAGAGGAATATCTACACCTGAGAAACAGGGAAAGCAGCCCTATGTCCCTTATAAAGGTCCAACAATAGTGGGATTGTCACTCTATAAGTGTTTCTTCACTCAGTTTTATGTGGCTGAGGAGCTAAATAAAAGAGAGAGTAATGACAGAACAAAGATGGGTGGATGGGGAGAAGGGCTGTGGTTAGTAGGAACAGAGTGCTTGGGATGAGAGGATGGCAGAAGAGGTGGTAGTGATGGATAGAGGAACATTAATAACAAGAGTGGATAATGAATGCTAATACCAGATAACTTTGGGTGGGGAGAGAAGGAAAAGAAGCGGTTCTTTCACTACCCACTTTGAAAGTATACCGGATGCATTATGTTGTAACACCAGCACAAGAAGGGTTTCTTTGTACCCCAAAGGAGTTAAAAGTACTCAGGACACTTAAATGTGTACAATGTGACCAAGAAAGTGATAGAACAAATAGAATGGGTGGATGAAAGACGAGTATGATGGTACAATTGATTAGTATGATTAGGGGTGAGAGAGTGAGTGATGACTGGCAGTGCTGAAAGGGTAGAGGTAGAGTACATTGGGAATAACAGATCTAAAGCAATCTGTTATATATAGGATTTGTGATGGGAAAAAGTAGAATGAAATGGGGATAAAGTATCCACAGGTTTCCTATCATCTATCTTTATACAAATGACATGAATGATAGAAATTAATGAAATAGATAAGGGAAAGAAGGAAATGAGTGACAGGGAGATGAGAGGGTGTTAAAATGTATACACATTGACAGTGTACACACACACACACATGAATATACACATATACACAGATATCAGAAGCGACTCCAGGTCATCAGCGTCACTCGGGATCTTCATAGATTTCGCATAAGACAATGCCTGCTCGAAGAATTTCAAGTTTCCCTACAATATTTCTAACCCCAAATGGCTTATTTTTTTATATCAAGCACTATGTCTTTCTCTATTTCTAAGTTAAGGGTAAAAATAAAGCAACCCTGCAAAACAACTGATCTTTACACACAGACCCACAGAATAACAGCAATCAAATAACGATAACAGGGTGCACAACAAACATCAGCGATCTGACTGTCGCCTTTACTCTTGACAAGAGATGCCAGTTAGTCTTTTACACATACAAGCAAGGCTCGTTCGCATTTGCCCGATTGCTGAATAATATTTCGTTCCTTTAAGAATATTGTAGGATGAAAACTTTTCATTGATTGGAATTTAAGTCCTAATCTCTATAGAAATTTATTGTTTTAAGAAAAAATTGAATTTGAATCACTTTTAATTTTTACGACTATAGATAACAACTTAGGGCTGTAACTTCTGAACCGGAGTTAGGTGCATGTGAACGATGTCGAGAGAACGTCTGCTACGAATGATATTTTTTGACACAGACGACCGCCATACATCTAAGACGACTGCCAGACGCTGAACGAAAATAACAACTGCGACCAGGCTCAATAAAAGGAGCCTGAGTTATGGGCTACAATTACACACTTGAAGTCAGTGTGAGCAGAAATTAAATCAACTTGTAAATACACGTTCACTTTACTAAATTTATACTCGGGTTAAGCCCGAACAGTCCGAGAACCGGAGTCGCCACTGATAGATATATTCAATCAGGAAACATACATGTAGTCCCTTGTACATGAAATGAAGAAATGTATGAAGACTGAAAACAAAACAAAACAACGACAAAAATCTACCACACATAAGCAAAAGACACAAAGTATGTTTATGAAGTAGTTCTGTGGAACTGGGGCAGATTACTTTCATAGGCCCTAGCTTAATTTAAAGTCTGTCTGTATCTAAATGCTTGTTTTTATGTGAAGTTACAAAAAAGAAAAACAAAAAAAACTATATATATATTAAACTGAAGGATTTACTCAGCACTTTTTCTGTACATATGTATTTATTATCCTTTTATAAAAAAAATGTTGACTGTGACTACGAAGTTTCGGCCCTCTAGCCTTCATCAGACTGTGTGTGTGTATGTATGATTTTTCTTGTAAAAGGATACACACACACGTACAAATAAATACATTATATATATCATGTATTTAATACACGCACATACACCAAAAACACGAACGAATGAGCGTTTAGATACATAAAAGGGAGAAAGAGTACCAATATACGTAAGTAAAGTTTATTTATTGGTTTAAAGTGTTCTTTCAGACAGTATCTTTTGTTATTTGATAAGAGCACAGTGAGAAATTCAGAGATGGAGTGAATAACCAGCTTCTACCTAGTGTGTACGTGTATATATGTGTGTATGTGCACTTGTCTGATTGCGCAACACAGAGAAAAGTAGTACTCAATACATGGGCACATGGGATAGGATTTATCCAGTCATTTGAAGATGTAACTAAACTATGTTGATATCCTGAGTTTCCTGTTGATATCACATCACTGTGTGTGTGTGTGTGTGTGTGTGTGTGTGTGTGTGTGTGTGTGATTGCACGCGCGCACATTAGTTTCGGCTTCCTGAATGAAACAGTATTGAATAATATGTGTAATATGTCGGTATACCTTTTACGTTTTTATTTTACTTTATTTTTCACTATTATTGTCTGTGCGCGCGCGTGCATGTATGTATGTATGTAACTTATATCAGCAATGTGTCACTGTAAAGGCATTCTAACTGACGACTGCTGGTGTTTTTCAGACAGTACTGATTGGCACAACATCGCAAATAAAATGCCTCGTTGACCGGTTTCTTCTGGTTTATCCTAAAATTATAGCTGCTCTTTATACAAACTGTCCTTTGATGTTGCCGACTAACATTTTCATGGCTATCGAAGGAACTACCACTCCCTTCCCTCGTACTTCCTTCCTTACAGCCAGCAAGTTTTAGATAATCTCTTTGATGTCACTAACTTCTAAGACTGCCTCGCCCTTTTCTAGAGTTCATGCCGTTTTTCCATGCAAACTCTCTCTCTCTCTCTTTCTCCCTCTCTATCTCTCTCTCTCACACACACACGCACGCGCACACAGACTCATACATAATGTTCTTTATCTACTTCTTACATGCATACATATACTGGAAAAGTTTGTACATTGGTTCGAATTTAACGAGTGTTGTTTTTTTTTTCCTGATCCCGACCAACATCAATTTTTCTCTCCTTTTTTTTTTTTACTTTCCATTTATAACATTCTTCATCTTATTCATCTCATCTGTTAAACTATTCACCACCATCCTACCACAACCAGTACCACAACTGTAGATACCAAAACCTGGCAGGACGCTATACACTACAATAAGAAACGCTTCATTTGCAGTTTATGGATAAGTTCATAACTATTTAAAAAGTTCGAGAAATACTTTTACATAATATATATATATATATATATATAGATAGATTGATATATATGCATATGTATATATGTAAAATCAAGGAAAGATAAATATCAGAAAAGTATATTTCAAAGAGAAAATGTTTTTAACAAAACAAGCCAGGTGGAGTTTCCCTCTCTTTGAAATTTGATAGCTTTATATGTAATATCTATGCTGATAACTGCAATGAGACATATACTTTTCATGCTTGCATTGAAATCAATATATTATATCAGTCGTTTGTTGCATGCCAACTGCTTTGAACACACACACGCGCACGCGCGCGCGCGCACACACACATACACACACGAGTAGCGCTAACACGCAATCTTAAAGGCAGTGTTCTTGAACTGACATCTTTTCTTTTTTTAATAGACATTAGTGTTTAATTTTGCGTAGGAGTAAAACGGTGAATGGAGAAACATATGAAACTGAGGGGAGTAAATGAGAGAGGAAGGGTTGAGAATCAATGCAGAACATTTCTTGTTGGCTGCAAAAACTTGTAGTTATTGTTTAACTTCAAATCAGCTGTGACTGAGTAGGGAAGCCTTCCAGTCGTGACCATCTCCTCTTTCTCTTTATCAAGACATACATTTTCTAATGTATCCTATTTCTCAAAGTAATATGTAAGTGTGCTTATGTATTGCTATTTTTTTTTATTTAGGTACAAAAATGGCCGACTACAAAGTGAAAGACAGTGTTAACTTGACCTGTAAGGAAGAGCGACCAAACCTCCTTCAAATCGTATCCATTGCCTTAAAAAAAAAAAACAAAACAAACACGTGATGTTATATTAGATATTTGGAACCTCATCTTAAGACAAACAAGATGGTCATGACTGACTGAAGTAGGTTGAGGGAACATGTCTTTTCATTTTGTATTATGTGTTCAAATGACTGATATATATATACAGGGTGCGGTGAATAAACTGCTGTCTAAATTACGCAAAAATGAAAATAAGTGACATCTCATTTTAACAAATTCATTACGAAAATTACATAAAAAAATCTTGAAATACTAAAGACTAAATTTATTCAATAAAATCGCCATTGGCTTCAACCACAACCTCCAGACGCCTTTGGAATCTCCTGCAACCCTTCTGGATGGTCTCCTTGTTTAAGTTGGCAAATGCTGCCATAATCCTTACCTTCAGTTCAGCTTTGGTGTTACAAGGAGTTTTGTTGGTCTCTCGCTCAACTGCACCCCACACATAACAATCAAGGGGGTTGCAATCTGGGGAGTTAGATGGCCAGATATTAGGAGTAATGTGGTCGCAGAAATTGTCTGACAGCCATGACTAAATTCTTCTGCTTGTGTGGCATGGTGTAGAGTCCTGTTGCCAGACATAGGGTCTTCCAGCAGCCACCTTCTGCACCCAAGGCAGCACTAACCCCCCCAGGCACATGATGTAGGTCTCCGTGTTGAGTCTGAGGCCGCGTGGAAGGATCAATGTAGGCACAATGTCCCCATCACTGGTGATCACTCCAAACACCATGGTGTTGACTGGATGTTTGATTTTGATCATTCTTGGTATATGTCCTCAGACCGACACTGAAACACTCTGAAATGTTCGTACTGGAGCTTCTGGTACGAATGCTAAGCAGTACAGCATGTCGTTTCCAAATTTCTGGCAGAGTGAATTGTGTCATGGAGCTGTTTTTCTCACAGACGTTGCCTAACGGACCCTATTATACTGTGTAGTCAACAAAATCAAAAACAAAGAATGCGCAGCAAGAAATTAAAAATATATAATGGCGACAATTTACCCACCTGTGTGTGTGTGTGTGTATAGGGAGAATTCACAAAAAACAACAACAAAAGACGAAGACAGGTGGTGTAGACAACAAACAGATGTATTAGTATAATGCTTGGGAAATGAAAAAGTCTTTAATGTTTCGAGCCTACGCTCTTCCACAGAAAGGAACACAAAGAAACAAGGAGAGAAAATAAAGAATGTGTAGTGGCTAGC